>NC_091672.1:10577954-10880984 GCF_042453785.1 Malus domestica
CATTGCCTTCTATCAACACCAAATTTCAAAGCTACAAGGTGGAAGAAAGGGAAAAAGAAGAAGTTTCATGGAGTGGTTCCTCATTTGAATGATCCACCATTCTCCACTTAATTTCCACATAGTCTAGCTCATGACTATAAAGAAGCGCTTATTGGGAGGCAGCCCAAGCTTTCTAAATTTTTCATTTGTTTGTGTAGTTTTTAATTTTGTTTTTTTTTTTTTGGACTAAGTTTTTATTTTCTTTCTTGTGTTGCGGGAACATGGGCTGTCCAAGATTCAAGTTTGGGGGAGTTCGTTCTATGGCGATTCGTATCATGCTTCAATGTTGTTCATTCATGCTCCAACAAAAAATCCGGGGAAGTTTTCGAAACCCTATCTTTAAATGTATTATTTGCTATGTTTTCTATGTTCTAAACATTGAGGACAATGTTTAATTTAAGTTTGGGGGTGGAGATTGAAGTTTTTAATTGAATTGAAGCATGTAAAAAATCATTGACATATTTCAGTTTTGCGAATTTGAGTCGAATTGGGTGCTTAGTTTTCTTTTGTCTTAATAAATTTTGTTGACATGTACTAGGGGTGGGTTCGGTTTTTTGCCAAAACCGAAACCAAACCGAAATTTCGGTTCGGTTCAATTTTTTTTTGGTTTTTTTCGGTTCGGTTTTTTTTCGGTTCGGTTTTTTCCGGTTCGGTTTCGGTTTTTTGTTTTTATTTTTTTTCAAAAAATGAAAAACATTGAAATTTTAAATTTTAACATATCCAACACAATCATAACATAAACATTCTAACTAGAATCAAGGACAATGAAATAAACATTTAAAGTTGAACTAAAATCATCAATCAAGTCTTTCAAAGTCCAAACTAACAACCTCACAACACAAAAATCACACAAAAATCGTACAAATGACTTAGAAAAGTTAAATTGTATGATGTTGTTCAAAGATCAGTGTTGTTTGCTTGTAACTGCATGTTGACAACTTGATTAGTAAAGGTAATGCGTGGGTGGATTTATTTAGTGTGTGTTGGATTCTTTTCCATCACAAATTACCCAAGTAATCTACCCGAAATAAATGTTTATGGATTATGTTACATGTTATATGAGAGTAGATTTGGAAAAGAAAGCTGGCGCAGAAGTAGACAGTGCTATGGAGATGGATGTAGGTACTTCAGGAAGAGGTTTGGTTCCGGAACCTTATATGGGGGAGAAATAATAGGTTAGGGTTTAGAGTTTTTATAGGCATTTTTTTAATATTTTGAGCTTAAAGTTTGGCAACACATTGGGTTAGCACATTTTAACTTACAAATTGGGTTTAGAAAATAATACCCAAAACAAATAATTAAATAAAAAAATTAATTTAATTAATTCGGTTCGGTTCGGTTTGGTTCGGTTTCTAGATCACTAAAACAGAACCGAACCAAAAGAATTCGGTTTGGTTCGGTTTTTTCATTCGGTTCGGTTTTTTCGGTTTCGGTTCGGTTTGGTTTTCGGTTTGTTTCGGTTTTCGGTTTTTTGAACCCACCCCTACTTCCAACTCAATAACTAATCAATTACCAAACTTAAAATTAACTAATAAAGATAACGTGATAACATAATCGCGAAATACGAATTTAAAATTCAAGATACGTAATGAATGGTGAAATTCCGAGGATGGGATTTCACAGATAACATGTAAAGAGATAGAGATAAAGATGGGATTTCATAGCAAACACAAGATGTACGTGGTTCGTCTTAAGTTTGGCTAAGTCCACGGTGTAGAGGAGTTCTCATTAATAGTGAAGAGTTTACACAAATACATAGGTTCAAGCATAATCATCATTAGTGGGTTTTAATAACTAGTTTAAGTACAATAATGACATTAGAGATTAATTGTAGGAGAATGGCCTTCTTTTATTGTTGAGGAGAGTCTTCGGCTTTTATCCGTGGTCGATGTGGGACTATATGAGCTTTATTCTAACGTTGACACGTGTCGTGCTGTGATTGGCCTCCTGATTGGAGTGAAACTCTTGTGCTTCAGGAAGGGTGCCTTACCATGAACCCTTCAGTGGATCGTTGAAGGTGTGAAGTTGACCGGTGGTTGATAGTTTCGAGATTGGTTGAGTATGGTACAAACATATGCTATGGACAACGTTTTGTTGGTAGCCTCTTCTCTCAAATGATAGTTTGATCTTCATTATCATGCAATTCTTTTTATGGTCTCGAGTTTGATGTTTCGAGCTGTTGAGTCTGTTTGATTGTGGTCACGAGTAAGATGAAATTCCTTATTGCCTCCCCAAGCCCGAAATGGATTGATAACCGTGACTTGACATCAATTGTCCCTTTTTTTTTACAATAAATAAATAAATAAATAAATAAATATATAGAATTGGTCCTTGAACTTTCACTCTAGTTTAGATTTTGTGCCTATATTAAAAATTTGTTAATTTTGGTTCATAATGTTTTTACGGAGCTAACTATAGGGATCAATACTACATACATTTTCAAATTCAAGGACTAAAATTAACGGAATTTTAATTTAAGGACGAAATAGAAACTAAGATTAAAGTTTAAGAACTAATTCTAAATTTTAGTATACATGATAATGGAGAGTGTTGACTTCTTTTCTTGAATAGGAGAGAGTGGGACTAATGAGCTCCAATTTAAATTTTCGCATACACAACACATGACGTCCAGAACCAATGGGGACACCCCTTTTGAAGTTGTTGAAATTCTAGAAGCTGAATTGGGATTACCACTTATAATTTTGTATGTATCACATACTTAAAGTTCTTGATGATACAAACCGTGTTGATTTTGGAATAACATAAAGTTTCAAGGTGTGACTTTCGCAAGATTGCTTTAGTCCAAGTGTAGGTAATAAGTTAAGAGATACAGATAAAGAACCAAACACAAAATGTACATGGTTCACCCTAAGTTAGGTTACGTCACGAGATTAGATACGTTCTCATTAATAATGTAGAGTTTAAATGATTCAAAGGTTTAAGCACAATCATCATCAGTGAGTCTAATAATTGATTAAGTAGACTAATACCATCATGCATTAATTATGGGAGAATGATCTCCTTTTATAGTTGAGGAGAGCCCTCTATTTTCGTCCGTGGTTGATGTGGGACTTTAGTGCCTTTATTTTGGTGTTGACACGTGTCGTGTTGTGATTGTTCACTTGGTTGGAGAGACACGAGACCTTCAGTAGGTCCTCGAAGATATTTAGTTGACTTGTGCTCAGTAGATTTGAGATTTGTGAAGTATGATATTTAGTTGACTGGTGTTCAATAATTTCGGGATTTGTAAAGTATGATACAAACAATACTAATTTAGCCTTCTAAGAAGTCTTTATTGTGTTCTAAAGCATCTTATTATGCTTAGCTGTTTTCATTCATTAAATTTTAGTTAATGTATCTTTGATCAATGACCTAACGATAAAAAACATAGGAGTATAGAGTATCTGGAATATGTTAGAACTAGAAAATTCCAATCTCTTATACCATCTCCAATGGTTGGGCTAAAAGCCAAATATTTTAGCTCAGAAAATTTAGCTTTTAGCCCAAAAACAGCTTCTCTGCTTCAACCGTTCTGGCCTAAAATTTTAGCTCGGGATTATTAAAGAATGAACTTAGGCTATTTTTTTTTAAATTAAATTTTAAAAAATAAATAAATATGTAGACTATCATAAATTAATTTTATGAACATTTTAATCTAAAAATATTTAAATTCCGATAAATATTGAAAAATCACTAAATTTTCCACAAAACAAGCTTTCAACTTTCACCGATCTTTCAACCCTGGGCTAACTTTCAATTCACCAACCTTTCAACACCAAATTTTCAATTCACCAACCGTTCAACACCAAACTTTCAACTTTCACCGTTAGATTTGAACAAATATATAGGTATTTATAGAGTTTTTGGGTGAATTTTGAGTTAAATAATTTTTTTTAATTATTTTAGCCGTTGGATTTAAATTTAGGCCGTTAGATTTTTTTTACCGTTAGATTTGATTATATTCGATCTCAGCCATTAGATTCAATGTATTTTAAAATAACATATTCTAAAAAAAATTAAATTTGAATATGGACCGTTGGATCAACCAACGGTCCTTAGATCTCAGCCCTTGGTTAAAAAATAGAGTCGTTGGGGGTTTTTTTGGGTGGCCGACATCCTATGTATGTTGAAGGGGCCCACCCTTGTCGGGCAATGTTTGCTATCGCGTGGGATCGTTGGAGAGTAACCGGGCCGAAACTGGCCCAACTGCCTGCGAGTCCACTCGCATGGGGGGGGGAAATAAATGAGAAAATTTAGCATTTAGCTCATCATTGGAAATGGTCTTACGGGTGAAAAATGCTTTTTGTCTGTAGTATAACAATAATTTATACTAATTTCCACTAAAAGAAGATGAGGTAGGCATCCTAACCACTCAAGTTGTCCACCACTTGTAAAAAGAATGAAAAATACAACACGAAGACTAATCATAAGAGGACGTAACACGAGGACTTTTTAGGAGCAAAATACATCGGTTAGCTGGAAAATAGATTGATTATTTAGAATCATGATCATGTATTGGAACACAGAAAAGTAGTGGACACCAAAGAGTCAGACATCATTGTAGTTGCTTCTTTTTCTACGAATGCAAAATGCCATTAGAATACAGTATGTGTCGTGTGTTTTGCGTGTGTAGTATGTGGTAGTGGTGGTCTGACACCGCTGCCCACTGAGTTTGGGGAAATAGGACGACGTGGGTTGTCAAAAAATAAAGTGCCCTCTCCCCCCACAGGCCAAAAGGTAGCGTCACATCGCATGATTTGAATATCCAGTTGTGTGCGCCACGGTTTCCCGTGTTATTTCCGCGTGCTCGACAGTTTCCGCGTGCTGCCCATCTAGCCTAGTTTATTTAACCATTCAGTCGGCGCTGAAGCTGATTCCGTCGTTTTCACCTCGCCGATATTGTGGAACTTGAATACTCAAATCATATTTTTGGTTGAGTTGTTGCGTCTCATAAGCGCTTACTGACTTTTATAATAGGAAGGAGATCCTCTTCAATCTCTTCCACTAAGGCAATCGGATCAAGTGATCCGGACCTTTCAAATTTTATATAACGGTTCATCTGTTTTGATTTTTTAAAAGCTGTGATAATTTTTTACCGTTGGATGAAATTTGGAAGGTCCGGAGGATTTGATCGGGTGGTCTAGATAGAAGAGATCCGAAGAGAATCTCTTTCCTTTATAATATACATGTTTCGACATCTGGTTGCATTTTTATGACAGTCTCTAGAAACTGTTTTTCTTTTAACAACTTTGTATGTGAAAAGTCCATAATGCCCTTCATCAACTAGAGAGGGAGAAAAACGCGATGATGCATTGACTACGCTGCTTACATGGTGTTCCAGAGTTGTTCACTGGTCCGAATTTGATTAGTCAAGGTACAGCAACCAAAGAATGGATCTGAGAGTGTCCTAGGGTGTTGCTGCGTATTTTGTGGTTTGTAATCAATGAAGGACATGTTGTCCAATAAAAAGATCAATGAACGACAGTATGGACTTTTCAAATTCAATGGAGTCAAATTCCCCAAATTTGTAAACTAAGAATTTTGAGGAATCACAAGCATATTCTAGAGCAGAGGAGCAAGTTTCTCTGCTGGGTCGAGGGCTAATTCCGGCTTGATTGGCTGAGTACTTTAACCAAAACTGTCGGCAAACTTCACCTTCTGAAGATTTCGATCTCCCATACCTTGAGTTTCAATGTGTGGGTCTTGCATTACAAGGAAGAGGGTTTCAATACAAACTCATAACCTCCGACATTGCTCGATTTCGTTGTTGGATGAATGAGTTATGATAAAACCTAGCACGGAAGATGGAGTGGGGACTGGGGAGAGAAAGATAGCTTGGAAGATGGAGGGGAGAAAGAGAGCGCATTTCTGAAGCTGCTGCACGAAGCACAAATGAATGGGAGAGGCATAGTTGAGCATAAATGAAAGTTGTCCTAATTTGATCAAAGTGCCCTTCCCTTACAAAGTTCGTAACTTATTCATTTTAACTCATTATCACACCATTTGCGTCTACACGTTCATAACGACGAGTACCAAAATCTTGGGAGACAATGTTTTCTAATACATGTCTTGAGTTCAGAGGTCCACAATCTTGGTAGAGTTCATGAGATTCATTAAAGTGGTTATGGGGAACAATGACCAGGCTTGTACCAAGGGCTTGGATATCCCGGATACTCGAGCCTGATACCATCTCCAAACTTAGGCTAAAAGCCAAATTACCCTCCCAAACACTCTCCAACCCATGTTAAAATTTTAGGCTAAATGCCAAATGTTATTTCTGGGCCAAATACCCCCCAGCTTTCCTCCCGGGCTAAATGCCAAATGTTTATCGGAATTTAAATTTTTTTAGATTAAAATGTTCATAAAATTAATTTACAATAATCTACATATTTATTTTTTTTTAAAAAAATTGATTTAAGAAAAAAATTAGCCTAAGTTCATTCTTTAATAATTCCGAGCTAAAATTTTAGGGCAGAAGGGTTGGAGCAGAAAAGATGTTTCTGGGCTAAAAGTCAAATTTTCTGAGCTAAAAAATTTGGCTTTTAGCCCAAGGGTTGGAGATGGTCTGAGAGCATGGTTATAAAGGACAATGACCGGGTGTGGGCTGGATTTTTGGGGATTCTTTAAAGTACCCGAGTCGGATGTAGAGCGATGGTGGTATTGCCATTCCTCAACTCGAAACCGACCCAATTATGTACTTATATTAATATATTTTTTAGTGTCTTGAATTTCTTTTTTATTCAATAAGTTTTTTGAACGTGAAATGATGAGCATTCAACAAAATAGTAGGTTGCTATTATAATTGTGTGGAATTTTTTTAAAGTTATTTACTTTTTTATTAGTTTTTTTTTTAGATACTTATACTAGTTGATTATGTTAGAACCTCTCTTCAACTATCACTCAATATGAGCCAACATACTAACAGAATAATTAACGGAATTGTAACAAATGAACCAAATTAGTTTGATACAACCAATTTTAGGGACGACATTGATTGATTTTGAAATTAAGGGGCCAAAATGATAAGTTAGGTCAATTTTAAAAAACATTTGTGACAAACATCCATAATATTTTAGGGAGTGGTGAGACCAAATACAAAGGGTCAAGTCATGGGTAGATCCATTAAATGGAAAAAGTACGCAACTACACATCTGAACCTCGAAAATTCTCCCTACCAGATCGGAGTTAGGCAAGGCGGTGTGCATGAGCACAAGGAGGAAAAAAAATGCATATAACCCTGAACCAAATCATTTTGGTTGTTTCAGTAAAATGAAATAAAATAAAAAACCGACATCACCTTCTTTTGTCGTTTTCTGGCAATTTCCGACACCTTTGTTGTTAAGACCCGCCACTATAGTTTTATGTTATTTTTATTACTATAAGTGTAAAATGATCAAAATGCCACCATGAGGCAAGAATGCTGACTTTCGTCGACTGTTGTGTTGTGACACATATGAGCTACCAGTTTAGTGTATTCTTGGAGTGCTCATCGTTACGAACGTGTAGGTGTAAGCAGAATCGAATTCGGAGCTATGATGAAGATTTTGAGGAACAACGAATCTGAAGGGCAATTTAGTTAATTCGCTATTCTAGATTTAGGGCTAGATATTATTATTATTTTAATATTTTTCTGGTTGGACACTTGTGGCCCATGAGGCCCACACCTCACCCATCCTCTCCCTCTCTTCCATGTGTCATTTTCTGCTCCATTCTCGGGGACTATCGAACACCTTCCCTATTCTCTTTTTCCTCTCGTCTCTCTCTAGCTCCCTCATTCTCTCCGTGAACCATCACCTTGCCTTACCAACTCCAGCGAGCTGCACCACCCAAACCAGGCCAGTACCACCATCGCCATTTTATGGCAGAGAACCACCATCACCATCTAATCTTCCTCATCTCGAACCAAGGCCAAGGCCATAGGACCCTGATAGTGGCTAGGCCATTGTTCATTGTCTTTCTCAATGAGTTCGCGACGAACTCTCAACCATTCCGTTCAAGGTAAGTCTCGAAGCCGACGTAGATTGTCCTAGATCATAGTTTCATGTTGTTTCTAGCCTCATGGTAATGTTTGACAGAAGGAATCAACTTGGGAAGCTATTTCCCAATTTTATGGCGAGGGTCTAACGACTTTTAAACTATTTTCTGATCAACTCCAGCCACGGCTGGACCTCAAATGGATATATTTTGAATCCTTGTCTCCCTAGCTTCAATTTGAGTATTTATATGATGAAAATGAATGAGTTTTGACCCCAATCGAAACTCGGGAATTTCCCGACGAAAACCCTAGAATCTGACGGTTGTAGCAGCATTGGCCTTAAACCGGGTCGACCTGACCAATGAACCAAAACTCGGATCTGATCCGGATCCAACCGGTATCCAAACCCGACCCGCAACCCAGAACCGGAACCAAACATGGATCCACGAACCAACCCAAACTCGAATCTGACCCGATTTGACCTTGACCTATTTCTAATTCGTTTGGAATATTCCGAAGAATATTCTGTTAACATGCAGTTAACCTTAATAGAATATTTCGTTAAAGTTAACTATTGACCATTAGTTGACCGACGTTGACTTTTTCGAAATTTTCTCGGGAATCTGCTAGGGTATTTCGACGCGCTAATTTCATTTTCGAGCTCTGTTTTTCTAAATTCAAACATTTTAATTGAATTTTACTAATGGGCCCTAATATTATGCTTATGTACGATTATTATCAGAGACTCCAGCTTTTCTTGCTCGAACGGATGTGACCTCACAAGTAATTATGAGTGGGCATTTTCTTTTAAATATATATATATATATATATATATATATTAATCTATTTATTTAGTTCCCATATATATATATATATTTAATAATGTATTTTCTACGTGATGTCATAATTAAATTAAGGGTAAATCGTCAAAATGGTTCTTGCGAGATTGTCTACCATCCATCATTTTGGTCAATCCGTTAAAAACTCCGTTAAGTGTCTCGGAGCTATTGGCTGGAAGTTTGGGCAATTTTCAAAGCTTCGTAATTCAATCGTTTCTTAACCAAATTCAACCCATAATATATCAAAATGAAGATAGGAAAGTGTAGAATAAGATTATACCTATTTCAAAGCCGAATGGTTGCTGGAGCTGGCCTGAAAATAGCCTCAAATTGACTGGTCCGAGTGAAAACTTGAAAACTCGCCGGAAACTGGGTAAACTTTAAACGTTCATAGCTTCTTCAATACTCAACGAAATCAAGTGATTCAAAAATGAAAATCATACTTCGACGAGACAAAGAGAATGGTACCTTTTTTGATGGCTAAATAGCCGTGGTTTTACCGGAAAACGACTCGAAAGTGGCTAACTTGAGACCAAGATAGCCACTTTCGAGAGGTTTTCTGGCCAAACCACGGCGAGTTAGCCATAAAAAAAATGTACCATTCTCTTTGTCTCATCTAGAAGTATGATTTTTGTTTTTGAATCACTTGATTTTGTTGAGTATTGAAGAAGTTATGAACGTTTAAAATTTACCCAGTTTCCGGTGAGTTTTCAAGTTTTCACTCGGACCATTCAAATTTGAGGCTATTTTCTGGCAATCTCCGGCAACCATTGGGCTTTGAATTAGGTATAATCTTATTCTACACTTTCCTATCTTCATTTTGATATATTATGGGTCAAATTTGGTTAAGAAACGATTGAGTTACGAAGCTTTGAAAATTGCCCAAACTTCCGGCCAAGAGCTCCGGGACACTTAATGGAGTTTTTAACGGAAAGACCAAAATGATGGATGGTGGACAATCTCAGAGACCACTTTTATCGATTTGGAATCTCAGGGACCAAAGTGATGAGTTATGCAAATCTTAGGGACCATTTTGACGATTTACCCTTAAATTAACGTTATCAGAAATGTCATAATGATGAGAGTTACGAAATTATCCTAGATCCTACGGGATGCACATATATGCGTACTATTATGGGATGCCGTAATTATATTTACAACCATGAACAATATTATATTGACTAGAACTATTGAATTAATGTGGCATGATCATATTTATTTTAATTTCTCATTGTGCATGCTACACTAGTGTTAGTACTCGCCTAGGCCAGGGCCAGCCTTCACGTGTATGTTCACATCGTACCGATATGCTCACCTTGGATCCATGGTAGGTGTCAGTCCTGTCCTAGATTACTATAGGCAATTAGGACTCGTATGTGATGTGTATAGCGCCAATCTTTAAGTGATTGTAGTACTAGAGCGTAAATCATTATTACATCTTCATGTCAAAATATCTCTGCATGAACTCATGTGTCAGCATATGTTGATGAGCATCAGATGTTATATGTTTTATATGTAGAATACTATGAATTATTGTATTTTCGAGATATTACTATTTACGGTAAGTATTTTCATACTATACGTAGTATGTTATATTTGAAAACTATACTTATTTTACGGCGATGGGTTATTACGTTTTCAAAAAGGTTTTAACAAGCTTTATTTTTAGGCCCACTCACCCTTGTTTTTCACCCCTACAAGTTTTAGTGGCAGAGTTTTTGGGTCGACGAGGATTCTTGACAAATGTTGCTATAGGAGATTACCTTCGATGGTATAATTCTTATCCTATTTTATTGTACTTTACATGTGCTCTGACATTACGTGTGAAATGGGTTCAATTCTGCTCATATGTTCACTCTTGAATTTAGTCACTTTTAGGTTTAAATTTACTCATAATTTTCCAAATCACCACACCTTATCGCTTCTTCACCTTCCTGGTGTCAGCCAGCACAGCTCGACTCCAAGTCCAGGTGGACATTCCTGGTCGGGGTGTGTCATTTGTTACCTAAGACTAATTTCACCCATTGCCCGTTGGAGGAGGGCAACGGAAAGAACTTTGGAATTTCTCTTTGAAAGTGATTGCCTTTGTGTAATTCTACTCGTTGGCTAAGGGCAAGTGCAATGACGATTACGATTCACAAATATATGTTTTTTTTTATTTTTTATGCCTTGTAAGCAATGTTCTAAAAAATGGCCTAGGTGGCGCCTAGGCGCTGGGCATTGTCGTCTCGTGGCGATTTGGGGTAAAGCGTTGAATGAAATCGATAGGCCTCCTAGACGGATGCTAGGCGACGGTAGGCGGGTTATGCGGTGCAGCCCAGACTTGATTCGACAAACCTAGACGCTGCAACCTCGACAAGCTGCAAACCCAGAAGGCAAAAGCTTTTGCAATTTCGTACACCTAGAAAGAGAATCCTAATCCTGATTGAGATGGCCAAGAAAAATAGAGAGAGAAAAAAAAAAGGGTGATGGCCGACTCAACTTCCATCGCCTTTTGCTAGAGTGTTCTTTGTTTTTTTATTTTTATTTTTATTTTTTTTTACAAAATTAGAGTGTTCTTTGTAAATATCGAAGCATGGATGGCCTCTTTGGTTTTGTGCTAATTGAATTAGATACATTAGGGGCTGTGAGCTATAGTGTCTTTTGGGTTTCATTTTACAATCTCTAGGGCTTATTTTATAGATTTGTACAAAATAATTTATTGCATAATTAAATCCAATAACTTCCCTTAGAAGCCGGTTTCCCATCGGCATTGGAAAGAGATCATATCCAAGCAATAAAGCCTTCCAAAACCCTTCAGATTACAAAACAATTTGTATTTTGCACCTTTTTTTTTTCAAATTTCTAATACATTTAGGTGTAAATAAATACATATTGATATGATATATAATAAATTTTATTCAAATCAGCTTAGTTCGCCTAGGCGCTAGGTCCCATGCTACCGCTCGACTAGCACCTAACATTTTTTAGAACATTGCTTGTAAGTGTATCTCAGTGTGAACTTTGAAAGTTTTTATATTTTTTTATATTTTTATATTTTTATATTTTTATATTTTTATATTTTTAAATAAAACTCCATGTTTAACTCCGATAATATGATTTCAAATACCAAGTTCCACTTAGTACTATCGTCTAGTGATATTCCTCTTTACTGGTAAGTGAGAGATGTTATATTCGATTATCGCCAAAGACAAATTTGAATTACATTATTTATAGTCCATTGTAAGGCGTAGCCCACTCCTCCAACCCATGATATAGATAATATTGTTTGTTAAAAGAAAAAAATATTCAAATACCAAGCAAAACATACCATTACAACACACATAATTAATTAAAAATAAAAGGGGAATGAAGATGGTTAGGTATTCACAGATTTTTTTTTCTTTTTTTCCTACTATTTCCATTTTTCCATTTCTAACGATGGGATTAATTCTAACCATTTTGTTTGTACCATACTTAGGGCCTCCGTATTTAGACCTCGTATAAATACTCGAGGGACTCAAATGTAATTATGTAATAAAGAAAGGGGCAAATATGTAAAAAGGGGGGAGCCCTTATTCTATAAAATGGCCTCCTCACCCTCACAAACGAAATACCTCTCCTATCCAGAGCAAAGCTCTCAAGCTCTCTCTCCGTCACAATCCTCTCAGAAATACAATATCAGTGTGGACGTAGCCCAAACCTTGGGGTGAACCACGATACATCTTGTGTTCTTTACTTTCTTGCAGATTCACGGTCGGATTTACGTTGTTCCAAGGCCTCCGGTTTTGTGCATCAACATTTGGCGCCGTCTGTGGGAATCGACACGAAAAGTTATGTCGGTTCACTTTCAATTTTTCACATCACCATTGTCCACCGTGAATCTGCAGAAACCCAAGAACCCAGAACCTCCTTCTTTAGGCTTTTCCAAAAAACCTTCGCATACTCTGTGTAGTTTAAAAACCCATTTTTCTGGCTCTCAAACCTTCTCATCGTCATCAGGATGAGATTGCAGACAGAACAACAGTGTTTGGGGGTTGCTTTCTGCATTTGTGCTTGGTGCCCACACATCGATCATCGTGGGATGCTCCGTTTCAACTACAAATCACATTCTGCTTCTTCACTGCTTATTCCCCTCTCCCTCCTTGCCTCATCTGCTAAACGACGATCTTCTCGAAGACATCCTTTTGCACCTACTCGTCTTATCCTTCACGTCAGCGGCATGCGTTAGCAAATCCTGGAACCAAATCTGCAGCCGAATCCTTGCTCGCCTGAAGCTCGCCTCTGCCTTCTCTCTCCACCCCTCGCTTAAGGTTGCAGTGAAGAAGGTTATCGAGAAGGTTCTAGCTGGATCCATACGGCTTCATTTCATTGTGGCTAATATTGGAAGTGGGTTTGGATTGTATGACATTTCCAAGTTTATTTGTTTCGACACACTTCTCGAAATTTGGAAGATGCTATGGTGATATTTTTTATGATCTACTAACAGCGCAACTGGTGATATTTTCTATGCTCATTATTGGTGACATTTCCTACCATTTTTCCAGAGTCATGTAGCTACTAAAACACCGCTAGGTGCCGCTTCACATTTATCACCCTCTTAGTCCCTCAATCTCTCTCTCTCTCTAATCACAGCAAAACAATGGCCCTTTTTGTCTTCTTCCTCCCCTTTCATTTTCCCCTTTAGCTATATATTTTTGCTCTATGCCTCTCCTCTCCTCCCCACCTTAGCCTTCCGCCCTCGGGCTTTCATGATTTGCTCCACTATCCCCTCATTTCTTCTCACCAAAGCCTTCATTGTCAGTCATGCGGAATACCATTCAGGACACCCTCGCTATACACATGAATGAGCTGGTTTATCTTTTCTCCAAGTATGTTGCTCGAGAAAATGGGATTCTGCAACCCCATCAAGTTATTAATGAGCTCGAAAACATGATCATGGACGATGAAGGCATGCAGAAGCTCAAAGATAACTCCTTCAGCAAGGTCTTACAGTGTGCCCACGAAGCAATTGTTCTTACTCCGTTCGTGGCTCTTGCAATCTTCACACACAACATCAACTTTCTAGATACCACATACCACTTTTTCAAAGTGCTCTGACAAAGTTAAAACACGTGAGGCTTGCAGCTCCCACTACATTGCTATGACCAAGAAGGGTAAAGGAATAACACTATTACTTGTTGTTAGGGAGAATCCTATATATGTCGATCTCCATCTTCCACAGTCAGGCAGACCTGCAAATAAAAAAAATGCTCAACTTTTCTTCACATCCGAGAAGGCACTCTCAGCAGAGTCTCTCGAAACACTCAGCGTCTTTTCCTCCCGATAATACCTCTGCAAACAAGCTACACCAGAGAAAAAGTATCTCATATCATTAGGGTTAAAAGCAAGAGTATCCCATATCATGCTTTTTCCCTGTCTTTTCCTTTAGCCTTGTTCTTACCTGCAAGACAAGGAGAAAGAGAGCAATCAGTCAGCACTTGGAATCAAGCTTCCAATCAAGAACTGATTGCCTGGAACCCCTTGCCTGATTATTTACCTGGCATTGCTCTCGAGTACTCATCTTCAACATCTTATGCTTCCAGAGAAGATACCACATCTGCTTGAGGAACAGATAGGGCAAGTAAGAAGGATACAAGGAAGTATGTGGAGACAAGCGTAACAGAACACGTGCCGATACATCCACTACTTTATCAACAACAAAAGTATCCCATATCATGAGGGTCGAACGTACTCTAGATTTGATGGACTTGTTTTGACCCTCAAATTCTTGAGTCGGCCTTATACTCTGGAGGAAACCAGAAAACCCTCCAGCCCAGTTCAAGAATAAGCCTGTGGAAAGTTACTTCTTCAAAATCAAAAGTATCTCATATCATCTCTTCTCCATTTGCTTCTCATTATCCTTGTTGTTGTTTACGAAACAAGGAGAAGGAGAACAATCAACCGGAAGCCGAAGTCGAACCTCCGATCCAGGTTGCTTGCTTGGAAGTCTGATTGCTTACCTTGTCTGTTACCTCATTCGGTAAATCTCCTAGCTCGGCGACTTGGGGGACTCCTACTATAAGGTTTGTATCGCACTTGACCAAGCCCGAAACTATAAGTAAGCTTCAAGTGAAATTGATATATTACCTTGTGCATCTTTATCGGTTAAAGATACCACCCCTGGATGGAGGAAAAGTACCTCCAGAGAAGATGCCACATCTACATATGAGACAGATAAGGCAAGTGAAAATGATACCACACTTCGATATTTAGAAGTTTCGTGATTACTTAATGGCTTGGATCTTGCAAGTCCCCAACCGAGGAGCTTCCCTCACTCAGGAACTTAGGGGAGCACTGTTTGTACCATACACCAGGAGGCCAATCACAGCGCGACATGTGTCAACATCAGAAGCCAATCATAGCGGGACACGTGTCAACATCAGAAGCCAATCATAACATGACACGTGTCAATATCAGAATGAAACTAGAAACTCTCTTCTATAAATAGAGATCATTCTCTCACAATATTTCCTATTGTCATTTGTACTAAATCATTCACTAGTACTCACTAAAGGAGAGCTTGAACCTATGTACTTATGTAAACCCTTCACAATTAATAAGAACTACTCTACTCCGTAGACGTAGCCAATTTGGGTGAACCACATACATCTTATGTTTGCTTTCATGTCCCTATCCATTTACATACTTATCCATACTAGTGATCGGAGCAATCTAGCGAAGGTCACAAACTTGACACTTTCTGTTGTACCAAAGTCTTTACTGATTTTGTGCATCAACACATTTCATTTTTTTTTATTATTGAATCTAATGCTCCATAACATGCCATGTGGCACAACAATAACTTTTTCAGATTTTTTTACCGTTGGATATCACCAGGCTGTTGAAAATTCAATGGCTCTCATTGTGCCATGTCAAGCAGACATTAGGCTTTCTTTTCGAGCTGCAATAGTGGGGCCCATGAAAGCAGAAGCTATCGGCCCAATGGCCCAAGCTGATACACACCATACTAAAAAAGAAGGAATGTTACTGACGTCAGTCTTGCCCACTGGCGCAAGGCCGAACATAACTTCCTCGGGCTTTTGGGTGGGATTCGCATGGCCAGCACTTGCCTCCTCAATTTGGCCCGTTGGAGTTTTTTTTTTTTTTTAGTTGAAGGGAAAATTTCAAGCCCTTGCTCTTATCATCCATAAAAATGGTCTAAACCAACAACCAATTTCTTCAATATTAGCTTTGAAGTTGTAATGTTGTTTTTTAATGAATGGTTATAGTGTCGTTTAAATTTAAAGGGTCTTTTATTGTCTAAAATATCGTATAAGTATTTATACCTCGTTCACCCAAAGAAGAATTCATAGATCTTCATGTTGTTTTTATAAGTTTTCCATAATAGTGATGTGATCCTTGTGCTGGACACAAAAATTTCTCCTATATTATGCATATCAAATCTAATTTGAAGTTAATGAATTAAATTTCTACAATTGAAAACCATTTAATATCTCCATGAATATGATCAAACAAGTGACAAAGATATTTTGAATAATGTCCAAAGAAACATGGAATAGACTACTATACATAGGGGTCCGGTTGTTTTTAATCATGAGATATTAGATATACAATTACAATTGCTTAAACTGAACCTAAGCATTAAGCGGCTGGTTACTATCTCGATTAATATTTAACTTTTAAAATTAAGAAATAACACCTAGCTAGTGATGATTAAGTTGGTGAACTTCAAGTAATTATCATAAACAAATGTCTATGGAATTTCGAAATGACATATGATGTTCCGTCAGAGGAAATTACGAGTGCCATGTTGCATAAATAAACAAACTTGTAGTTGCGAAGTCACACTTGTGGAGCTTGCTCTTATTATGTCTATTTTATAATAATGACTTATATGAAATGAATTTACCGTCACTTGACGTCTTGATTCAATAGTAAATTGTCGTGTGAAAAAAACTTACACATGTGAATGTATTATTGTACAAAGACCAACAATAGCTATGACATAATTTCATACTTTTTCATCTAGTTGTAAACACGGAAATTCTTGCGAGGAATGAGACAAGAACACGTGTACAAAATAATATTTTGTATTAATGATTTTGGGGTTACAATCTCTCTCAAATTTAGTCATCTGATTCGATCTCCATAAGGTGTTGATTTGTGGATGGGCTGTTGATCCAAAGGGCCATCAGGGCTTGATCTTTAGGATGAACAGTGGTGTACGGATCTTCAAGGGCTTTTGGGCTTGATCTTGAAGAACAGTGGATGAATTTATTGATGTTGTTAATCCAAAGGGCCGTCAAGGGCTTGATATTAGGATGAACGGTGATGAACGATGAACACTTTCTTCAAGGGTCGTCGGGGCTGGATCTTGAATTGGTGGAAGTTCTTCAAGGGCCATTGGGGCTTGATCTTGAAGGAGGATTTGACGAAGAACGAAGAGAGCTTTCTTGATCCTTGGGGATTTTCTTGGGAGCTTCGGAGTTTCAAAGCTTCAAGGTTTTGGTGTGATGTGAATTGGTTATGAATTGTTGTCAATTGGTGTGAATTCCTCTTCAATTCCCCCTAAAATGAATGCCTTGGCTTCCTATTTTTAGAATTCCAAAACTTGATTTTTGGGATTTAAATAATCAGATGAAATAAATCATTTCTGCCAAGTGTTGACATGTGTCATGTTTGATGACTTTTATGATGATTCTCAATTTTTCGTTGAGTCACATGCTATGTGTAAAATTTATGTGACACGTGAATGTTGAAATTTTAATTATTGATCAACATTTATTTCACTGAAATTTCGATGTCTACAAATGGCCCCACTTCAAGGCGCGTCGTATACATGTGTTTGTCGTATACATGTGCTTTACGAAACTCTATGCAAGCGCGAAGTTGCCCTAATTTTTTTAGGGCAACATTTAAGTTCCGCCCCGAGTCCATGACCTCTTGAATTAAATAAGCTTCGATCATGTTGACAATCTCAGCTTCATCTAGGCTTGAAAGTGTATTAACAATGGTTTCTTACCCCCTTTCTGACCGGTGAATTTGTGGATGCAACGTAGGCTTTGTGTGTAATTCCTTTGGAGCGACATGAGTCCATCCTTCAACTTCGCTTGACTTGGAGCATGCCCCCGGCGGTCGAGGTGAAGACTTTGAGTCGAAAGAGCCAGAAGTGACGTCTTCCTTAGGGATTTAATCTTCTTTGTCTTCTTGGATCGTGACGGGGAAGATGTCTTGGACCTCCCCTTTAGTGTCGTCCTCTTGGGCTTGTTGGCATGAAGATTGTTCAGTGTGGATGATGGTGCGTCTTCTCACTTTTAGTGGTCCATTTGTGTCAACCTCCAAGATTGCTTGGCGCTTCATCCTTGAAGGAATTGAGCTTTGAATATCGCCTTTTCCCTCTAGCCCGTCGAGCTTTTCTTCCTTTGACGTTGTCTCCCTATTTCTAGAAAGCTTCTTGTTGTCTTCAAGTCTTTCCAAAGTTGACCGACGAGGAGGAGAGCTTGCCGTGTTGCTTTGCTTTTTAGGTTTTGACAACCTTTGAAAAACAGAGCTTTGGGATGTTGGCATGTTAAGCCTCTTGAAGACGGAGGTTCGGTTTTGACCACCAATGCGATTAAATGCCGAAATTCTAGGCCTTGAACGATTCATCTTATCGAAGACTGAAGTCCGAGGGGCCGATTTAGGTTCCTCTTGATCTTGTTCAATGCTCACGCTGATGTGTTGAGTGCTAGCATTTTTCACTTTGCTTGAAATCTTCATGGGTGCATTTGGTGTGAAGCCAAGTCCAGCTTTGTTATTGTCAACTCCGTAACCATGCTCATTCAACTTCTTTTGAGTCTTGGTGAGGTTACGTTCTTTGTCGTTGACGGTGTTTGAAAATTTCTTTCCAGGATTTGACGAGGAAACGAAGCTGTACCCAGCCTTCGACATGAGTTTGTAGGCATTTGGTTCAAAACCTTCTTCGGTCCTCTTGGTTGGAAGAAAGCTTGGTTCCTCCCCCTTTGGCAGAGCTTTTATGAAGCCTTATAGTAGTCTTGTAACCTTAGCGTCGCTTAGCTGTGTCAGGGGCAAAATTGCATTCGTCTTGAGCAACTTTACGTTATCCTTGTGCCACTGTGCATCGGCTTTGCTTACTCCAGTTTCAAACAGGGATTGACCATTCTTTCTTCTCAACATCGAGATGTACCAGAAGACAGTTGTGCTTGGTCCATTTGAGGGTGTCCTATTCTCTTTGGTTGTTGCAGGTTTAGCAGGCTCATCATCATTTTTTATTGAAGATGGCGTAGCTTCTCTTTCTTGCTTTTTAGGCATGGCTTGCCACTTCTGCTTTTTAGGTGTTGTTTTGCCCGTGGATTTGATCTCTTCTGGAAGAGTTTCAAGCACCATGTCTTTGTCCATGTAGAACTTGGTGTCTGCGAAGTGTGATTCGGCTTCGGTGAATGGCTTTGTATCACCTTGGATCACCTTTACTCCTTCCCGGTAGAATTTTAAGCATTGGTGGAAGGTGGATGACACTACTCCATTCCTGTGGATCCAAGGCCTTCCTAGGAGCAAGCTGTAGGAGGTTCTTGCATCAATCACGTGGAATATTATGCTTGATTTGAGTTCACCAATGGTCATTTCCACTCGGATCATGCCCATCGCCCTTTGTCCTCCTTAGTTAAAACCCTGGATTAGCAGACGACTTAGGGACAGTTCCTCCACCTTGATGCCGATTGTGGTCATTATTGACTTTGGCATGATGTTTATGGCCAATCCACCATCGACAAGCATGCGGTTGACTTTATGCTCCCTTACGTACCCCAAGACAAAGAGAGGACAGTTGTGGGGTTTGGATCTTAGTAGTAAGTCTTCATCGGTGAAGTGAATTACGTCCTGGGCAGCACAATAAGTGGCATACTCATGTGGTCGAAGTTTCAAGCCTTCATCATTGCTTTCTTACGCTTCGTGGTCATTGGGACTCGCCAAGGCCGTTGCTAGTGCTCTTCGCATCTTCTTTGGCAATTGTAGCACTTCCTCGATGCTAAAATGTATCGGCAGGCCTTCTTTGGATGTGAGGGAAATTTGTCCCTCGATGGCGATGGCTTTGCCTTTTGAAGGTTCTTCCATTTCTACTTCGACCATGTGACATACAACGATGTTGCACTGTTGGAAGAAGTCCTTCGGGAAGTACTCGTGCATGGAGATATGAATGCGTGGCTCTTGCTCCATAGGTTCCCCAACATACGTTGGCTTGGTAGCTTTTACGTTTCTTTTGGGTTTCCTACTGTTGCGACGACGGTGCCTTCTCCCTTGTTCCATATTTGGCCTTGTGGCTTGTGGTTTTAGTTTCCTTGTTTTTTTTGTAGGTCACCAATGTCCATCCTTCTTTATCATCGATATGTGCATCTTGGTCGCTTGCCCCTGGTGATGGTTGTGCAGAAGGTGCTGTGCAGCTTGAGCATTGGCGGGAATGGACAAGTGTCGCTTGGAGAAGCACGGGATCGAAGGATCCAAAAGTAATTGTAGTAGTATGTGTTGCTGCCATGTCTTCAAGGTCGAGCTCGATTTGCCCTTGTTGCGCTAGCTTCATGATGAGGTCTTTGAGGACGAAGCACTTGCCAACAGGATGGCTCACGATACGATGGTACTTGCAGTACCTATGATCGTTTACGTGATTCATCTCTTCAGGGTGCTTGCATTCCGGTAACTCGATCACCTTCTTTTTCAGCAAGTTGTCTAACATTGCATCTATGTCTGAGTTAGGAAAAGGGTACACCTTTTGCTCCAACTCCCTTAAGGTTTTTTTGTACCTGTCTTGGGTGCGAAGAGGCTCACTTCTCTTTATCTCCTTTGTTTTGGTCTTGGAGGAGATCTTGATAGGCGCAGATAAGGTCTTGATGAGGGCAGTGTTGATGGTGAAAGCTTCCTTGGTGGGCTTCTTCTTGGTCTTGTCTACAATTGGGGCAAACACCTTATCTTTCTTGAAGCCGGTGATCAGCTCCCTCTTCCCGCGATTGGTGATACTCAGCTCCATGTCATGGGAACGAGTTGTTAGCTCTTCAAATGTTCTCGGTTTTATGCCTTGAAGGATGTAATGTAACCCTCAGTGTATGCCTTGAACGCACATCTCAATGGTGGAGGTTTCGGAAAGCCGATCCTTGCAATCCAGACTTAACGAATGCCATTTATTGATGTAGTCGACGACAGGTTCATCATTCCACTGTTTCGTACTGATTAGCTCTAGCATGCTTATAGTGCGACGCGTGCTGTAGAAATGGTTGAGGAATTCGTTCTCTAGTTGATCCCAACTGTTGATAGACTCAGGCTCGAGGTCAGTGTACCAGTCAAATGCGTTACCTTTCAACGAGCGCACGAACTGCTTGACGAGGTAGTCTCCATTCGTCCCGGCATTGTTGCAGGTTTCAATGAAATGGGCGACATGTTGTTTTGGGATTCCCTTTCCATCGAACTACATGAATTTTGGCGGCTGATAACCCCTCGGCATCTTCAAAGCGTCAATCTTCTTGGAGCAAGGCTTTAAGTATAGTACGGAGTTATGTGAGCTTCCTTCGTACAATGCCTTGATGGTTTTGGCGATCATCTCCTGCAGCTGCTGGATAGAAAGAGATCCCATGAGGGCCGCTGCTTGGTCTGGCTCCGGCTTCACATCGACTTTCTCCACCGGAAGCTCATCTTTTTCGCCGACTTCTTTCTTTAGTGGATTAATCTTTAGGTCAGGTTTCTCATCGTCCTGTGCCTCCAGTCGATTGACGAGTGCAACGATTTGCAAGTCTTTTTCTTCCACAGTCTGTGTTAGCCTTGCAATCGCTTCATTCATTTGAGCCAGCTGCTCATCGATTGAAGTTGCTCCAGTGGTCATGACTTGCATGGCTGAGCTGCCACTTGAGTTGGCATCGGAAAACATGGAATCGGAGTACTTCTTCGAACTTTCCTCCCTTGGTGCTCGTGGTGAGGCCAAGGTGATCATAGGCTCGTGTCTCTGGTGCTCTTGCTCTATCGGCAGAGTTGATGTAGGAGCAGAAGAAGCAGCAGAAATAGCTCTTGCCTTGCTTCGGGTTATAATGCCCGAAGTGATACCACTTGAGGTGATGACGCTCTGGTTTTCGTATTGGTTGCGGGAACCGCTTGAACCTTCCTTGATGCCATTGGATTTTCGAAGGTGTGCTTTGATTTTCTTGAATGGAGAAAGAGATGAGAGGTAGAGATGGTCTGGGCGTGCAAAATTTGTAAACACGGAAATTCCTGCGATGAATGAGACAAGAACACGTGTACAAAATAATATTTTGTATTAATGATTTTGGGGTTACAATCTCTCTCAAATTTAGTCATCTGATTCGATCTCCATAAGGTGTTGATATGTGGATGGGCTGCTGATCCAAAGGGTCGTCGGGGCTTGATCTTTAGGATGAACAATGGTGTACAGATCTTCAAGGGCTTTTTGGGCTTGATCTTGAAGAACAGTGGATGAATTTATTGATGTTGTTGATCCAAAAGGCCGTCGGGGGCTTGATCTTAAGATGAATGACGATGACCGATGAACACTTTCTTCAAGGGTCATCAGGGCTGGATCTTGAATTGGTGGAAGTTCTTCAAGAGCCGTTGGGGTTTGCTCTTGAAAAAGGATTTGACGAAGAACGAAGAGAGCTTTCTTGATCCTTCGGGATTTGCTTGGGAGCTTCGGAGTTTCAAAGCTTCAAGGTTTTGGTGTGATGTGAATTGGTTATGAATTGGTGTGAATTCCTCTTCAATTCCCCCTAAAATGAATGTTTTGGCTTCCTATTTATAGAATTCCAAAACTTGATTTTTGGGTTTTAAATAATCAAATGAAATAAATCATTTCTGCCAAGTGTTGACACGTGTCATGTTTGATGACTTTTCTGATGATTCTCGATTTTTCGTTGAGTCACATGCTATGTGTAAAATTTATGTGACACGTGAATGTTGAAATTTTAATTATTGATCAACATTTATTTCATCGAAATTTCGATGTCTACATTAGTATTTCACAACATAAAGTAATTAATTGAAGACAATGATTGTTTCAAATTTCAAAAGATGTCAAAATAAAGCTAAATAAAAATTATTCTGGAGGGAACAATATAAGATTAAGAATAAAAAAAAGAGGAATAAATCATTTTTTTAACAATCGATATTATATTCTAGGAGGAGTTGGGTTTAGCTACACAATATACTATAAAAAACATAGTTCAAATTCGTCTTTAACAAGAATCGAACATAAGACCATCATTTATAAGTGAAAACGAATATCAGTAAATTGTAATACTAAGTAGCATGAATAAACCAATTTAATTCATGAAAATATTACTATGGCAGAAAAAGTTAAGCAAGGATAAAGATCCTCTCCGATCCTCTTACACACTATAATAATCTTATATTATGTCTGTTCATCGTATATTATACGATCAACTTTAAATTATTTAAGTCAACCAATCACAGGCTTACAGCAGTGCTAACCCACTAAAAATTTCCTAATCGGTTAATCCCAATAATTCAAAGAAGTATAAATCGGCCGCTTGAAAAGCTTCCCCCACGAAGCTTCCTGGAAGTTGCTATGGCAGTGCCTTCATTCCCACTATTTAACCCCCCATCCCTTCCTCTCTGCCTCCTATCTTTCCCTTTCTCTCTCCTCCTTCTCCATCTTCATCATCACCATTATTATCCTATCTCTCTCTACAACTTCTTCCCCCATCTGGGTTTTCATCTTCAATAATGAAGTTCATCAAAATTAGCTCCAAAAATCTCAGTCCGAAACGCCTCTTCCGGTCTAAGAAGGACCGGTCCGCCGTATCTCGCTCCGAACCGCCGTCGTTCGGGTCCGAAACGGCGTCTGCCTCGTCATCCTCTTCCTCATACACAATCCACAAGCCCGGGGCCGGCGCCGGCGGTGGAACCACGCCCACCAGCGTTTTGCCCGAAAGATCGGGTGAGTGGTCCGAGTTTTCGGCTGATCTGCAGCTCGACATGGCGCAAGCGTTTAAACTTATAGACCGGGACAACGATGGAGTGGTGTCGAGGAAAGAACTCGAGGCTCTTCTGTGCCGGCTCGGTAACGACCCGCAGAGTCGAGAGGAGGTGACGTTGATGCTAAGCGAGGTGGACCGAGACGGTAACGGTTCAATCAGCCTCGAGGCTGTGTTGAACCGGGTCGGGCCGGTTTCCGGTCCAGCTGCCGACTCGGAACTGCGGGATGCGTTTGAAGTGTTTGACACGGATAACGACGGAAAAATATCGGCGGAGGAGCTTTTGAGCTTTTTCAGGGCAATCGGCGACGAAGGGTGCACGTTAGAGGAGTGCGGGCGCATGATAGCAGGGGCTGATAAGAATGGGGATGGGTTCGTGTGCTTTGAGGAGTTTGCTCATATGATGGAGCGTCAGAGATGAAGACGCTCCTGATGTTTTAGGCCTTTTGATTTTCTTTTTGTTAATTTCGATCGGGATAATGGATGTATGGTTTTTAACGGTATCATGAAAATATTGAAGGGGTGTGATATTCATATCCTCTTTTACTTCTCACACATTTTTTTAGTTTTCGGCCGTTGGATTGGATAAATTGAAGAAGATCAATGAATATAAATTATTAAAAAGTGTGTGAGAAGTAAAATAGGATGTGTGGATAGCACATCCCATATTGAAATGATCAGAGGATCTGACGGGTTGGATTAATCAATCTCAAACTACATTTGTTCTTTTTATCTTTTATTTTATATTTACTACCCTCATGTTTCATGATTTTCAACATTTAGTACATCAAGTTTCTTTCGTCTCAGAGTCATACCTAAAGTGTAAATTTTGGGACAATCTCATACATCCGTTAGTCAAACTGTTAAATTTGCCGTTAATTGTGACGTGGCGTCCATGTAGACAATGATTGGACGCCACGTGTCAGCCACGGATTTTTTTTTTCTTTCTTCTTTTCTTCTTCTTCTTCCACCCGACTGCAACATTTTTTTTTTCCTTCCTCCTTCCCCTTCTTCTCCTTCTTCCTTCTCTTCCTCTGAATCTGGGGAAGTTTTTTTTTTTTCCTCCTTCTTCCTTCCTCTTCTTCTTCTTCTTCCTCCTCCGAATCTGCTCAGATTCGGTTTTTTTTTTTTTTTTTTTTGAGGAAGAAGAAGAAGAAGAAAGAAGAAGAAGAAAAGAAAAAAAGTTGCAGTCGGAGGAAGAAGAAGAAGAAAAGAAAAGAAAAGAAGAAGAAGAAGAAGAAGAAGAAGGAAGAAGGAAGAAGGAAGAAGGAGAAGGAAGAAAAAAAAAAAACTTCCCCAGATTTGGAGGAAGAAGAAGAAGAAGAAGAAAAAGAAGGAGAAGGAGAAGGAGAAGAAGGGGAAGGAAGAAGGAAGAAGGAAGAAGGAAGAAGAAGGAAGAAGGAAGAAGAAGAAGAAAGAAGGAAAAAAAAAAAAAACGAATCTGGGCAGATTCGGAAGAAGAAGAAGAAGAAGAAGAAGAAGAAGAAGGAATAAGGAGCAAGGAGAAGGAAGCAGGAAAAAAAAAATTCCCCAGATTCGGAGGAAGAAAAAGGAGAAGGAGAAGGAGAAGGAGAAGGAAGAAGAAGGAAGAAGGAGAAGAAGGGGAATGAAGAAGGAGGAAGGAAGAAGGAGAAGGAGGAAAAAAAAAAAAGTTTGCAGTCGGGTGGAAGAAGAAGAAAGAAGAAAGAAGGAGAAGAAAGAGAAAAAAAAAATCCCCAGATTCGGAGGAAGAAAAAGGAGAAGGAGAAGGAAGAAGAAGGAAGAAGGAGAAGAAGGGGAAGGAAGAAGGAGGAAGGAAGAAGGAGAAGGAGGAAGAAAAAAAAAAAATTTGCAGTCGGGTGGAAGAAGAAGAAGAAGAAAGAAGAAGAAGAAAGAGAAAAAAAAAAAAAAATTCCCCAAATTCGGAGGAAGAAAAAGGAGAAGGAGAAGGAGAAGGAAGAAGAAGGAAGAAGGAGAAGAAGGGGAAGGAAGAAGGAGGAAGGAAGAAGGAGAAGGAGGAAGAAAAAAAAAAAGTTTGCAGTCGGGTGGAAGAAGAAGAAGAAGAAAAAGAAGAAAGAAGAAAGAAGAAGAAGAAAGAAAGAAAAAAAAAATAACGTGGCTGACACGTGGCGCCACGTCATTGTCCACATGGGCGCCACGTCACAATTAACGGCAAATTTAACAGTTTGACTAACGGATGTATGAGACTGTCCCAAAATTTACACTTTAGGTATGACTCTGAGACGAAAAAAACTTGATGTACTAAATGTTGAAAACCATGAAACATGAGGGTAGTAAACAGTCTTTTACCCTTTTATTTTTATTTTTTGTTTCTCTCAGCGTGTTCTCGCATCCGTCACAAAATTTGTTACTATAAAGATTTGCTTCCAACTAATGCATTGAAATTTAGAGTCCAGCTATCTAATATCCTCAACAATTGGCTTAAGATGTCAGGGAGGATTCCAAACACCTAGCACCACCTGAATGACCAGCCTTGGTTCCCCATTCACCATTAAGGTTAGCACCAATGGAGAGGTTAAAACGCCTAAAAGCCAAAAAATAATTTGATTTAGCCAAAAAATTAATCTTCAATCGAGTGTTAGGTTATAAAAATAGTTCATTAACTTTAATCCAATTAGAGTAATGGTCTATAAATTAAAAATTCATAATCATTGGTCCCTTACATCATCAAAATGTACAGCTATGATCATTTTTGTCAACTTCGTTGGAATTTCCTTCAAAATAAGTCATGTGCCACACACAAGTGGCTAAATCAAGGGGAAAATATGAAAAACCAAATGAAAAAAAAATTGTAGCATATGTCCCTTAATTTTAATTCAATTGAAGAAATTGTCCCTCAACTTTAATCTAATTGGAGCAATGATCCCTCAACTTTAACCAAATTATAGCAATAACCCTTCTAACATGAGTCATTTTTACGGAATTCTGACAGAGTTGACAAAAATGACCATAGTTTCACGTTTTGATGAGTTAAGGGACTCATACTCATGAATTTTCAGGTGATGCCATTGCTTCAATTAAATTAAAGTTGAAGGATCATTGCTACAGCCTACAAGGCATCAGGCTAGCAAAATGTAGCCTCCTCGTAGCCCTTTTTTTGGCCCAACTCCTCAGTTGCAATAATTGATTTCAAATTCAACGACTAGATTTGTAAACACCCAAAAGAATGAACTAATAAATTTAAAGTATAAACTTAAAATTATATTGATGGGCTATGTTTAGCCTATTTGGTTAAAGATGGTATATGAGTACAGCCTATACTGTTTAATCCAAAATTTTTTTTTTGTAAAGCCATAATTTTGGATGGGCTATCTTTAGTCATTTCGGTTCGATGTGGCCTAAGTTCTTCATACCTTTGAGTCTGATGAACAAAAGTCCCTCCTTTAAAGTAATGGCCTCAGCAACTAAAATAGTAGCTCATTTGAGATTAAAAGCACCAACTCCAACCAGTAATCCCTTTTCATTCCTTAGAACGAAAGCATCGCAACTTTCTCCAATTCACCGATCCCATCAAAGTTTAGCTTTATATAACCATGTGCAAGGTAAGCAGATCTTGGATCTTATCTGGATCCTCACAATTTATCCATTCATTGTATATTGTACCGTAAGAAATTATTATAAATTTTTATTTAAATTAAACATAAACAGTACCTAACGAAAGTTGATCACCTAATATACGATGAATAAATAAAATATAAAAATTCCTGAAATTCTCACAAAGAGGAAGAAAAAAAAATCTCATCTGAGGAAGCCACTATAAGGTGCTGTAACATCCCACATCGTCCAGGGGAGTGGATCATGTAAGCCTTATATGTATATTCTCATCTCTACCTAGCACGAGGCCTTTTGGGAGTTCACTGGCTTCGAGTTCTATTGGAACTTCGAAGTTAAGCGAGTTCGCGCGAGACCAATCCCATGATGGGTGACCTACTGGGAAGTTTTCGTGTGAGTTCCCAGAAACAAAATCGTAAGGGTGTGGTCGGGGCCAAAAGCTGACAATATCGTACTACGGTGGAGTCAAGCTCGGGATGTGATGGGGCCCCGGGCTGGGATGTGACAATTTGGTATCAGAGCTAATCCCTGGTTGGATGTGTGCTGACGAGGACGTCGGGCTCCTAAGGGGGATGAATTGTAACATCCCACATCGCCCAGGGAAGTAGATCATGTAAACTATATATGTATACTCCCATCTCTACCTAGCACGAGATCTTTTGGGAGCTCACTGGCTTCGAGTTCCATCGGAACTTCGAAGTTAAGCGAGTTCGCGCGAGAGCAATCCCATGATGAGTGACACACTAGAAAGTTCTCGTGTGAGTTCCTAGAAACAAAACCTTGAGGGCGTGGTCGGGGTCCAAAACGAACAATATCGTATTACGGTTGAATCGAGTCTGAGATGTGGTGGGGGCTGAACAGAGATGTAACAGGTGCGGTTAATAAGATTACCCCTGAATATCTTCTCAAGTAGTAACTTATTTTTCGCTAAAAAAAAAGGAAAAATGGTGGAAAGTTGTGACCACTTTGGTTCTCCGAATGAGGTCGGATTATATAAAACCAAATAAAGAAAACGATGCCAAGCTTTGGAATATCTAATGCATTATTTTTCATGGAAATTGCTGTCCCTTTTCCTTTCAATTTCCTCGTAAGTGACTGCTTTTTTGCCGTTAAATTTTGATATTAAATATGTAACTAGTAATTTAACGATTAAAAATTTCGATAGATATAAAAATCTCCGAAAGATACTAAAACATTGCAAAAGTTCGTTAATGCGGAGATCAACCACTGAGGCTAATTTGATTAGTGAAATAAAGACTGACTAAACTACCGTGTATTTAGTTTTCTTCAACTTGGATCGGTTTCTCATGCAAGATTCCTTTCTTAACATATACATTATCATTATATTATGGAGGTGGATTGTCTGCCCGCTCATTTCCATACTTTTCTTATCCCCTCCTGTTTGTTTGGTCACGGTTAAGTCACGTCAATATTTTATATTGATTTTTTTTTATAAAAATAATAAAACAAAAAGTAATAAGAATATAAAATGTTAACGTGATTTAACCGTGACCACACAAAATAGGAGGGGATGAGAAGAGTATAGAAATGAGAGGGTAGACAATCCACCTCCTTATATTATATATTTAAACATATATTCCTATTTTTTTTAATACATCGATATTTTTACACCTATTTTTTTAATACATCGATATTTTTACACTAGGGGAATGAAGAATTCTGCTAAGCTACACAATTAGCAACCTAATTTGGTATTGAATTTGTCATTTATGAGATTTGAACTTAAGATCTTTTACACATATATTCATATTTTTTTTTAGTACATCGATATGTTTACACTAGGGAAGGGGGGTTCTGCTAAGCCACACAATGGGCATCCTAATTTGGTATCGAATTCGTCATCCACAAAATTCGAACTTAAAACTTCTTACTTCTAAACGAATAAGAATACCACTAGACTGTAGTACTGAATAGCAATATATATCCTTGCTTAAAAGGTTGTGGTTAGGGATAGGCAAAATACCTATGGGTTTGGGTAACAGCGGTTATCCATCCATTTAAAGTTCACGGTTACAGTTATGGGTAACCATTTAGACGAACAAACGGTTATGGGTATAACTGTTTATCCGTGAAATTTAAATGGGCGGTTATATATATTACCCGCGGTTATAATGGGTATCCATGGGTTATGGACAGTGGCAAAGCCACATGAGGGCGGGGTGTGACAGCTGCCACGCCCCTCTTCGGAAAACCCACTAGTTCATCTCCTCTGTTTGCTAGGCGATTTGTTCTGCTGCACGCATCGTGTGTGTATATATATATATATTATAAAGGGGGACCACATGTCACCCCTTGTGTCCCCCGTTCCTCTTTACTTTTCAATCCCTCCCGTCCCGTTCACCAATTAGAGACAGAGAGAACAAAGCTGCTCCCAAAATCCCAGCAGCTTAAGCCAACCAACGCCAACCGTTCCCTTTTATTTATGTTAGGCTGATTCCTGTTGAGTCGTCACAAGCCATTCTCCAACTGCTGAACCGTAGGCTTCCACCCTTCAAAGGAAATTTTTTAATTCCTAAATGTATAATCCCTAACCCTAATTAATTATTTAATACGAATTTCGTTTAATTAGTATAGAATCATATGGTATTGCACTAATATGGTTATTGGTTATTGATTATTGTGGATGCAAATTTCCACCTTTTTCTTCTTGGACAAAATTGCACTTACGAAACAATTAATACCTTTGGTCAAGGCTAAGAACCTCACGCGCCCATGATGAACGGGGGGGCTTTAGCAGAAAAACCTCTGATGCCAAAGTTAGAAAGAGAGAAAAAGTGTTTAGAGAATTTTTGGGAGTTTTGCAAGAGTATCAACATAGCTTTTTAGAAGAAATAGGGTCATATATATAGGGAATTGGGTGTGGCGGGCCTTTAAGTGTGTTTTGGGGTGTTATTTGGTGATTCAATTAGTAATTAATATATTAGTTAGGTATAAATATATTAATTGGCTAATTATCATAATAAAAGAAATGTTTTGGGAGGTTTTTGGAGGTTATGGAATAAGGATGGATGAGACAAATTTGAACTTGTTACCTATTTTGGGTACTCCTGATTTGGTTGATGGATGATTCTCCACTGCTCGTGTGTAGGAGACCCGGTGTGCCTCGAGGGTAAATTTGTCATCTTCATCCAAAAATCCACGTGTTGCTTTGTGATTATTTTTGGCTCCACAATTATTAATGTGAATCATATGCTTCTATGATTATTGATATGAAATTATGAAATTATTTTTTTGGGTGAAAATTAAAATTTGAATTCTTGATGGTTGAATTGATTAGTTGTATTCATATGAATATTATTAGTTGAATTGAATTTTTATTTATTGAATAATTTGTATGATTATTGGTATTGATTAATTGAATTGTTGGTTGGTTGGATTAATTATTATGCATACTATAGTATAGTCTACTCTAGGATTAAGAGTCTAATTTTTTTTTTCTTTCTATTTTACAGTTACGTAATAGAACGATACTATAAGAAACAATACTTAAATCCTCGTTCAAACATTTTGGGTAGTCCTTCTCCTTCAAATATTCCAAGAAGTCATTCTTCAAATATTCTTCAAATATTCCGAGTAGTTCTCCTCCTCCTTCAAATATTCCAAGAAGTCATTCTTCAAATATTCCAAGTAGGTCACAACAAAGTGAGGCCACCGAGTTGGATGAAATATTGGCTAATCTTCCTGTAGACCCTGCACATAAACGTTGAATGCTTGATTATTCACCTAATTATCAAGAAGCAATTCGTAGACACTATCTCCAAATTGATCCTTGTCAGCCTAGAGACCACATCATGCCAATAAAGGTTAGCGACAATTGATGCTTTATAATCGGTTGGTTTGATAAGTTTAAGTGGTTGGAGTATAGTATATCAAAAAATGCTGCATTTTGCATTTATTGTTATCTTTTCAAATGTGATTTTGATCAAATGGGTAGCACTGGAAGTGATGTCTTCACTGAGATAGGGTTTACAAATTGGAGGAAAGGACCCGAAAATCTTCGAGTCCATGAGGGAGGTGTTGGAAGTCTTTATAAAAAAGTTGTACAACAAGCTAGAGATTTGATGACACAAAAACAACACATTGAAACATTTGTGATTAAGCAAACTGATGAAGCTTGCATTAATTATCGTACTTTATTGAGTGCCTCACTTGAGTGCACAAGATGGTTGTTGGGACAAGGCTTGCCTTTTCGTGGCCACGATGAATCGTTGAAATCAAGCAATAGGGGTAATTATTTGGAGCTTATGCAATTTCTTTCCAAGCATAATGAACAAGTTAGGAACGTTGTGTTTGAGAACGCTCCCAAGAATCTTAAGTATACTTCTTCTGATATTCAAAAAGATCTTGTTCGTGCTTGTGCCATTGAAATTGTAGATGCAATCACTAAAGATATGGAAGGTGCATTTTTTTCTCTTTTGGTTGATGGAGCACGTGATTCTTCAACTAAAGAGCAAATAGCAATGGTATTGCGTTATGTGAACAAAAAAGGAGAAGCAATTGAAAAGTTTTTGGGTGTTCAACATGTCTCCTCTACAACTAGTAGCTCGCTTGAAGAGGCCATTGAGAGATTGTTTGCTACAACAAATTTGAGTATGTCCAAGTTACGAGGACAAGGCTATGATAGATCTAGTAATATGAAAGGTGAGTTAAATGGTCTTAAAACAAAGATTTTGAACAAATACCCTCAAACATTTTATTTTCATTGTTTTGCACACCAACTCCAACTAGCTCTTGTATTCGTGGCAAAGGAAAATGTGGATGTTGCCAATTTCTTCATCAATGCTAGTAGTTTGGTGAATCTTATTGGATCATCGTGTAAGCGTCGTGATGCATTTAGAGAGAAACAACAAGAACAAATTCAGAAAGCTCTTGATCTTGGTAATCTTGAAACGGGTAAAAGGTTAGATCAAGAAAGTAGTCTCATGCGTCCATGTGATATACGGTGGAACTCGCATTATGGTACTATAGTTAGTATTATTGTTATGTTTGAAGTTGTGGTGGAGGTGGTTGAATGGATTAAAAGTGATCGCAACCAAGATAATCTCAGTAAAGCAACTAGGTTATTCAAAGACATACAAACTTTTGATTTTGTGTTCCACTTTTTCTTGATAAGACTTATATTTGGAATTACAAATGAGTTATCACAAACATTGCAAAAGAAAGATCAAGATATTGTGAATGCGATGGCGTTGGTGGAAGTATGCAAGCAAAGACTACAATCTTTGAAAAATGATGACATTGGGGACTTGTTTCATGATGTAGAAAAGTTTTGTGAGGAGCATGATATTATCGTTCCTAACATGGAGGATTTGCATTTCGTACCTGAAAAATCAAGGCATAAAGCTCCAAAAATCACAAACTTCGATTACTATTGTGTGGACCTCTATTTTCAAGTCCTTGATATGCAACTAAATGAATTGAATGATCACTTCAATGAGGTAAACACCAAGTTGCTTCTTTTTATGGGAGTCTGGTGAATAATTTTGCATCTTTTGACAAAGCAAAAATTGTTCGTTTAGCCCAACTTTATCTTCAAGATTTTGATCGTATAGACCTCATGAATCTTCCAATTCAACTTGACAATTACATTCATGATATGAAGATGCATAGTGAGTTTTCATCATTGAGAGGAATTAGTGATCTTGCAAAAGAGTTAGTGAAGACCGAGAGGTGTGAAAGTTATATGTTAGTGTATAAGCTTCTTACATTGGCTTTGGTGTTATCAATTGAACCACTTTGGTGGAGAGAGTTTTTTCTGCTATGAAGATTGTGAAAACACCATTGCGTAACAAAATGGGAGATCGATGGTTGAGTGATAGCATGATTGTTTACATTGAGAGAGATGTATTTTCTTTTATTAATAATGAGCCTATTATGCAACGTTTTCATGATATGAAACATCACCGGCAACAATTATAATTTGTTTGTATTGATTAATTATGGAAGACATTACTATATAAAAAGATTTAGTTGTTGCCATTTTTCTTTAACATTGGATTCTTTTAAGTTTGCCCCTCACCCCGAGAAATTCTAGCTTTGCCACTGGTTATGGGTATTACCCGCGATTATAACGGATATCCATTTACCCATTTAATTTAATATATGTAAAATTTAAAAAAAAAAATTATAGGCCGTTGGATTGGTTATACCCATTTAATTTAACATCGAAGTTATGTGGTTGAATTCATATCTGATAGTTTTTTTTTCTTCTCGTGTTTATATGTTTCTAAAGCTGGAAGAAGTTTGATGCTTTGTGTTGCCTAGTATATTTCCTGGCAATGTACTGAAAAAAATGCTTTCTGCAATATTGAATGATGAATGTATTTGTCATTTTACTAGTACGGTGGTATCCACCAGATAAACTTCTGTAGAATGGATCCATGGTTGAGTTATAGTCAGCAATTTCAGGATTTCCAATTTTTTGCAAAATTTCGAAACTATTTCGGGATTCTCAAAATTTTGGTTGGAATCGGTCTTGAAATTAAAGATTTGCTTGGGTGTAGCTAAAAAATATCATTCGTAAACTATTATTTCAATTATTGGAATTGTAAGAGGACTTAAATGATTAAAATAGGGAAATGCAAGCTAAAATGTACTTATAACGGTGTTTAATTGTCAGAAAACGAAAATTATGATAAATTTTTCTTTTGTAATTTTCAAGTTGTTAAAAAAAAAACATGTAGATGGGTGAAAAAAGCGGTAAATGGGTAAAAAAAGATAAACAGGTTCAAAAACGGGTAAACGGGTAAATGGTTATGGTTAAATTGGTACATGGTTATGAGTATGGTTAACCGGGGTATAACCGTTTATGCAATTACCCAACTGGTAAACGGTTATGCAGGTATAAACAGAAATGGTTATGGGTAAATAATCGCGGTTACCCGTCTGCCATAACCGTTGCCCATCCCTAGTTGTGGTACCAACTATTTCATTTGACTGGTTAAATAGTAAGGGTATATTACATTTTAACTCATACCTCACATTTTAACACCTTTAACTTTGGATCCCATAATACACTCATACCTTAACTTTGGATCCCATAACACACTCATACCTTAACTTTGGCCACAAATCTAGATCTAGTAGAGGAGGAATGCAAGAAGGTCATCACCCGCATTGCAGCTTACCAGCAGCAGCTCCTCTCGAGCTATAACAAAAGGGCCAAGATCCGGCAGTTCCAGCTCTGGGATCTAGTCCTAAGAAAAGCCTTCATCACTGCCCGTAGAGAAGGCTCCAAGAAGATGGATCCTCCGTACAAGATTAGTAGAGTAGGTAGCAAGGGTAGTAACATGCTCGCCACCATGAATGACAAAGAGATCGAAAAGCAGTGGAATGCCTACAATATGAGGAACTACCATACGTGACCTCCCGCTACATCATAGCCCGAAGACTCAAGCAGCTCGACGGGTACCACCTTGCAAGCCGAGGACTATCCAGTTGTTATGCAGTTTTTACTTTACAACTAAGTTTTCATTTGTTTCACTCGTTTTTCAATGAGGAATTCAGAAGTAAATTACAACTTCGCTCGACTGCATGCTTACAACAACTGATCACACCTGTATTTCAAAAGAAGGTCGCGTCCTCCTTAGGGACTTATCGCAAGAATTGTGCCCCCTTAGGGACCAACCATGCTCTCCAGTGTAAGAGGGTAAACCAATTCCCCGACACCCACATGGGTCTGCTCTCCAATGCGGGATGATAAACTTTACACTCCGAATATCCAGACGTGGATGAGTCGGGTTGGCCTGGTATAACTAGGTGCACGATGGCTTACGTCGGGATTCCTAGAAGTAGCCATGATGGTCTTTTTCAAGGCTTAGCTAACTGAAGAATTTTGGGTCTCTTGGCCTAGTTCGTAGGGAACCGGGCCTCAGAGACAGAGGAGGCACATTACGCAGTACACCCTATGAACGACTGCCCTGGAACTCTAAAGCTACTACTGAGTGCACTAAGGTAGCCTACGGTTTCCAGAAGACTGCCTACGACTTGCCCTTCAAGCAGTAAGTCGTGCTCAACTTATACAACCGCACGTTTTTGTGAAAGGTTAAACAAGTGAGTGTGCATATATGAGGCTTTATCCACTGCCAACATGCTACACAGTTGATAAGCTTCACCTCTGCCAAAGCGTGGAATGATCATTTAAAGATCTACACTAATTTCTAAAATGTTGTGATACTTGCTACGCAACCCATATAATTTGGTTACATAAAAGCAAGGAGTTCCCTCGGACCTTTACTTATGAAATTCCATACAACCGCGTACTTTTGATACGAAAGGTTAGCGAATTTCATGACCCAAAAAATCTTTAGTATGTTGTGATACAGGCCAAACAACTCAAAGGATTGAAGAAAGCCAAGGTTAACAGCCAAGTGGTCAAGCAGACTCGTCTGTTTCTGTAAGTAAGATGTCTAGCTGCCGACCCTATGGCTAACAACTCTGCAAAAGTTCTACACCAACACCTGCAACTGCATAGGCTATGCGGGCATGTCTACTTATAGAAAAGTAGCACACATGCCGCTGGTTTAAAAAGTCTAAGGTTGGGCGAAAACAAAAGAAGTGAAGATGAAGAAAAGCGAAGAAAGCAAGTTTATTAAATTTTCTAGCAAAATTGATAAACAACTAGAAAAAACCAAAGGAGTTCAAGCAAAGAAAAATGCAACAAGGAAAATTAAGAAAATCCTAAAGACTACCTAGAAGACTACTCTTTAGCAGCTTGGACATCCCATGACTACTCAGTCCCCATACCTTAAACAGCCGCGACGCTCTCAATAGCGGCATCATCCGGTGCTTCACCCTTGGTAGCCCTAATCCGGGCACCAACTTCTCCAACAACTTCACCAATGGAAGCCACAAAAGTAAAGGCAAGCAAGCATTTCGAAGAAATAGAGAAGGTCTCGAAGTCTTTCCCAGCAAACTCAAAGTCAAACGGCCTACTGAAGAGATGATCTACATAACCCAGCTTGTAGAAATCGGCCTAACTTTGAACAAGCAAAGTCTCGAGCCCATCTTTCTCACTCTTCAACTGTTCATTCTCTTCGAGCAGATCAACACAAACACGCTGCAACTTATCCACTTCTTTCTTTAGACTTTCGTTGATCTTCAATACATCTTGGATTTCCAACACTTGGGGTTTCAGTCTATTAATGACCTTCTTTAAGTGGATCACTTGATTATAAGCAGAAATAAACTCTTTATCCTTTGCATAAGCAACGGAACGAAATTCTGAGATGACATGCTCAAGATCTTGAATTTGAGGTATGTAACAACCAATCTCCTTCTCTGCACTTTCATACTTAACTTGGGTCCCGTCAAGCCTAGTCTTCAAATCAATGATCTCTTGGCGAGTGGTCTCAAGTTGCAGAAAAGTGGGGGCAAAGATATTAGACCCATTCAAAACGATGAGATCAGATTCCAAGCTCTTGATCTTTTCGGCCAAAAAGTAAGCCTTGGCTGCCATAATCTTTACCATCCCCTTGGCAGTGTTGGTATCTTCTTGGTCAAGGAGCATTAACTCGGCTGCCATAATCACCATTTTCTGCATCATAGCAAGCAAAGCAGTCATCCTATATTCGGTCGTATGCTTCGCAAAGGAACTTGGGCATACAACTCCTTTAACACCATCAACAAACTTGGCACACACGTCAATGTCTTCAAGCAGATTCGGTTTCAATAGTGCACAAATCTTAGTAGCCTCCCCAGAAACAGACTTGGTGGATTTCTCACAACTGCCCACGTAGGGAGTCTCATTTTTCTTAGTAGGCGAATCAGTCTTAGCAGTGAGGGGAGTTGGTTTTGGCACTACTTTAGTAGTAAAGTCCCCTTTATCGCTCTTTATAGTAGCAAGTCTCTCCAAAGGTGAACCACACTTAACCCTCAACAGATGTTTTGGCATAAATTTTGGCACTGGGGGCACGACGAAACCTCTACGTTGAGCAATCTTATCAGCAATCGAACTAGCCACTTTTGGAACGACATGCGTTAATGGCTCATATCTAGCAGCCTCGTCTTTATCCCCTTTAGAAGAAGTCAAGTCAATCACAAGCCTGGAGGCATATGGTGAACCTTCGCGAGCAACGAAAGAAGTCTTTGGCTTTTTCTCAGCCGACATCTCTTGAGCAAGCGGGGAAGATCTTTTTTTCCCACCTTCATTCACAGTGGGCTCTACAATGGCAACAAATAGGCTAGTGTTTCTGCCTTGATCCATTTTATCTCCTCTCTCAGAGGCATCCTACTTTTCTCCCAGTGAAAGGGACTAAGTACCCAACGCCACTCACGGTACTCAGAATGGATACCTAGTGCAACATGCACCTTCTTCATATCTGGAGAAGTCTTGGGAGTTGAGCCAAATTCCGAATCTACAAAAGCAAAGGAAGGCAATCAGTAAATTAGAAAACAGCTTAGCAAAAGTACAAAGCAGTCGAGGGACTAAGCAATCTACTTATCGAAGATGAAAACCGTCGTAACACGCAGCTCGGGAAAAGAATCAGACTCTTATTCTCCACTTATTTCTAAAGTCTCATTGGCCCAATCATAATCTCCCTTTCTCGAGTGGTCAAAAGGCCTATGGAAAGATTGCAGCTGCCCAACTCCCTCGTTGTGGCCTATGTTTAAAAAGTACTAGAATTCGTTTATAGCCAGATCCAAGTCAAAGAATTAGCTTAGATTGAAGAACCCCACCATTAGACGAACCGCATTCGGAGAACCTTGAGCAAGGGTGCACTTCATTGAGCAAAGCACTTCTTGGAAGAAACGCGGCATAGGAAAAGTAAACCCCAACACAAAGTAGTAGGGTTGAAATTTGATGGCTATTCGAGCCCTACTACATGGCTCACGACTACTATTTTCCTTGACACGCTTCACGCATACCCTCGACATAATGGCATGCCTATATGCCTCAAGAAAATCTCCAAACGAATCATCGAAGCTAATTTTGAAGTAAACAGCCTTGAAGTAGCCCACCTTACTCAAAGACCTGCCTTGACGATACAATGGCGAAACACCATCATCACCTTTGTGGCTTGAAAAAGACATACTCGAAAAAAATTCTACAAAGATGCAAGGAACATTCGTGAGATGGCTGTACAAAAAATTAAAAAAAAATCGACACATCAGGCTTTATGGCCCAAGGTCAAGGGCACAACCTAAGACCATAGGAACCCATTAGCCATGCTAGGCCCCACAGCCTGGTCCTTTATCTCTCGGCCTGCAGGCCTCACATCCTAGTTCAACTGGAAGGGGGCTGGCTCCCTCGTGCCTCCCCCTCTCACATCTCGCATGGGCCGAAGCCCAACCATCTACAACCAGCCCAGGAAGGAGGCCTAAGCCTCCATTTCTTTCTCCAACTTGGGCCCAGGCACAACGGCCTAGACCCTTGCGCCCCAGCACCCTAACCCAAGCTAGCCATGTGCCTAGCTCAAGGCTCAAGTCGCTAGCCCTCGGCCCAAGCCAAGCCACCGCCACACCAAGCCGATGAAGCACCCCACGACAACAGTCATAACGTGGTTTCCCAGGCACCTTTTCACATATCCTCAACCCTCGTCGAGCCAAATTTCAAACCCTGGGGTTCCCAAAAATTACGAAGACAAGGAAAAATCAAATTTTTCTTACCTTGGAAGATGAAGAAAGCAACGAAAGACGGTCCTTTGCATGAGCAAGTGTAGAAGATTGCTAGGGGAGGGGGAACAAACATCCTCTAGCTTTCTCTCTTGTAGGGTAGAAGGAATTACTCTCTGAAGTTGATTTAATAATATACTTAAGGTAGACTTAAATAGACTTTGGAAGTAATTTATTTCCCTTTCCTAGAATAATCTAATTTCCAATTAAAAAGAGAATCTACATCAAAATAGGAAACAATCCTATGTTTCCTAGAACAAGAAGATCTCTACACCTACTGCCCTTTCATGCGAGCAACCCAATAGGTGTGGGGGCATTTGTGGAGCAAAAAATAATCGAGAAAAATATGGAGGCGACACGTGTACTTTTGGGTTAAAAAGACAAAATTACCCTTAAGGCACACCGGGACTTCCACGCGCATGCAACAGACAATAACGGCTCAATCGAGGTCAAAGGTGATCAATTATTGCAGCTAAGGAGCTGGGCGCCAAATAATAACTTGGTTGGCTCTATAAAATTATAACCTAACAATCACTTAGAGATTAATTTTTGTATAAAAGATCTTCATTGATCATAAAGAGTTATTAATTGGTCGTAAAATCACCATCCTGTAGAAGAAAACTAATACGTATAAAGCATGTTTAATAAGAACAAGAAAAGTAAACATTAGACACCTTCTGGATTATCATTTTTAAAATTCCCATTTCTTTTCTTTTGTAAATTCCATTCCCATTTTCATATTTGTCCGATGCATGTAAAAAAACAAATAAATAAATCAATTATTATATATATTAATTCGTTTAGAAGTATTTTTTAAAACGAATGAAAACGTTTTTAGTGAAAATAGTTTTGAAATCAATCATTAATAAAATTCAAATGGATCTTGGAGAAGCATTTAAGTGTTTTATGCAAGAATCACATATCTAATGATTCTTCTAAGAGCACTTAAAAGACCTTGTTATTTGAGAAGCAACTGCATTCTTATCTTTCAAACATCTATGTTTAGAGGTTTCATGTTGCGATACTTAACAATCGTATGCATTAATGGAATAATTACATCATCAACCATAGATCCAGAAGATTGTATTCGCTAGCATATCCACACAAGCTGGCCTTTCATGCCAAATGATAACAATCCTTAGTTGAAAGAAAGACAAAATTTTTAGAAATGTGAAGAGATGAGACCTGACATTGTTGAGTGGCTTCAAATGAGAAAGACATATAGTTTGGTTAGAATTTTTTTTTATATAAAATATAAATAAGTATAAATAAAACGTTTTTAATCATTTTAAAAGCACTTTTAAAATAGTTTTATATCTATACTATCTATATAAAAATTAACAGTTTCTTGGAAAATATTTACCCAAAAAAAAGATTCTTGGAAAATATCGACAGGTCTTGGAATATGGGCGGTTTGACGTAAAGTGAAGGGATAATACCGTGATAGTGATCCTACTTCTTTGAAGATGGGAATGGGTGGTAAGAAACATGTCACCCACAACCACCACCTTTTTTTTTTTTGGACTATTACTGGTTTCAAAATGTATTTTAATTTATATGTGGTCTAATATTTTAGTAAATAGTGTTGAATTTCCATCCATACGGTTTGGATTCGAAATTTTTCCTTCTCATAAATTATTGTAATAATTTCAAATTCTTCTTCTCCTCTTAATAATTATAATTTTATAAAGAAAAAAGTCTTTTGATTTGTTGTATGGCAGAAAGATACAATTTTACACAAATAAATTTCAAATGTATGAGACATAACATAGTCGAGTTGGCCATAATGGTATGCTCTACTTTCGACCCTTAAATTGAATTTCTATTCTGGTAACTTCGATGAACTTAATGTACTTATTCTATCAATTATTATAAAAAAAATCAAAATTTATACATAAAAGAAAATTACTGTGGAAGAACAGATTTTTTTTTTTATATGGAATTGGTTTCCCCATTGCTTGTCCTGTTAGGGATCTTTTCTAGGAACCTTCATTGCCTTTAGGCCCTTTACCCTATCGTCTTATCTGACGCGGACAGAAACATCTTTGTCTGGATTCTTCTGTTAGCGAGCAGGAGTCGGAGTTGTTGACCGAAACTACAAAGAGCAGGAGTTGGAGTAGGACGAGGGCTAGAGTGTCAGTATCTGCCCAGAAGGTTAGGGGTGGTGGTGAAGGTGGCAAAACACAAAAAAATTCAAACGCTTAGGTTCGAGAAATCAACTAGCAAAAAAAGTCTGTGTGATACTGCAGGTTTTAAGATCATTTAAGATGATATTTGATGCAGTTAAAAGAAAAAGAAGATGATATTTGATGAAATTTTTATCATTTATAGAAGTAAAGATAAAAATATTTAAAATACTTGCAAGAAATATAAGATTATTGAATAATTTGTATTTAAAACGAATTCTTAATTGTCACTTAGTAGTCTAGTGGTATTTATCTTCACTTGTAAGTAAGAGGTCTTAGGTTCAATTCTTGCCAAAGACGAATTAAACTACATTATGTTGGAAATTATATATTATAATATGAAATATTGTAATATATTATTTTAATAATTGAATGAAAAATAGTGTTAACCATATTTCTTAGAAAGGTTATGTTATTTAGGTGCATTCCTTTGCTAAATAATGTATACTTATAGATGAAAAGTTACATTTCTTTAATAAGTAGTAATTGGATTCTATATAAACCCATGAAACCATTGGTATTAAATGATATAAAATTAGAGTTAATTTTTACTCTTGACAAATAGGGTTTCCCCACTTTATTTCTCTCATTCTTCATTTGTCAAATCTCGAGTCGTATCTTGAGAGTATGAAATATATAAAGTTCCCCAGAGTCCGAAGATTGAAGTACTTTGACTTCGGATTATAAATTGTTGAATCTTGGGAGACGAACGCCTACTGAACTACAAGCACAAGAGTAGGGGTGAAATTCTGTCTTTAGGACATTGCATTTATGCAAGCCTCAATCTTCAAGTTTGTTAGTTTTTCTAACTTTCTCTGTAGTTGTTTATATTAATTTCATATATAATTGATGTTGTGAAATTCTTGATGATCATTGGAATTTTTTATGTCATTTTCATATTTTCTAATATTGCTCCAACAATCTAAAGACAGAAATTTATCTTTATGCGATAATTGGAAAAATGTGATGATGTGTTTGTAAGATGTATATGCAGTATACGGGGAAAGCAGCGGGAAAACGTAAGCATTAGTGTTTACTTGATTCTTTCCTTTTGAATTGTATGATTTTTAAAATTTGATAGTTATTATGGCAATAAGTCAGTGCCTCCTGTCAAAGAATGACTGCGAGACACAAATGAACATGATAAAACTGAACATGAATATGCGCCATAGTTCATAGTGTAGATTAGTAATGTGATGCATTTAATTGATATGCTGCCAACGATTTGATGCATTTAAATGATTGTATTTATAATATGTATGATTGTTCATTCATGAGAAATTATGTGAGATATTTGGGCACGATGAATAGACATGATATAATATTTGTGGAGCCAAAAATAATCACAAGGCGACACATGGATTTTTGGGTAAAAGAGGACAAAATACCCTTGAGGCATATTGGGATTCCTACACGCGAGCAGCGGACAATCATCCCTTAACCAAGTCAAAAATGCTCCAAAAGAGGTAAACAATTCAAAGTCCATCTCATCAAATCCCCTTTTGCAAGGTAACCTCTAAAATATTATGTTAATTGGTTAATTAATGGATTAATTACCCAATTAATCCATTAAATACCAATTAAATCATCCAATTAACCACAAAATACATCCAATTCAACCCTAAAGCTAGTCAAAGGCCGGCCACACCCTTTGCTCTTCACCTTTTTTATTTTTTCCCCTTTATTACGCAAATTAAGTTAGTCAATTAATCTTATAACCCCCCATTTATTTCTTTCATGTTTAATTAGCCAATAAATTGGATAATTAAACCAAAAATTTCACCAAAAAAACCACATTATGGCCTGCCACTTTCTCTCCAAAGTGGACGGGCCTAGCCCTATAAATAGGCTCTCATTTTCACCAAACACTCATTCCAACACTTTGGCAAAAATTCCAAAATTCTCTAAACACTCTTTCTCTCTAAATTCTAATTTTGGCATTGGAGGTTCTTCAGCCAAAGCCCCCCCCCCCCCCCCAAAAAAAAATCATCGTGGGCGCGTGAGTCTCTTGGCCTTAACCTAAGGTGTTAATTGTTTTGTAGGTGCAAAATTGTCCAAGATCAAGGAGGAAGAAATTTGCATCCACAAATTGGTGCTTTCATTGAAAGATGAGATCTATACTCGTAGAAGAGTCTCGCATAAAAAGGTTTTTCTCTATTTTCTAGTTCACTTGAATATTTTTCATATGTTCTTATTATTAGAATTTTTTATTTGCAAAGGGTCTTTGATAAAATGAATAAGAAAAATATAATGGCTAGAAATTTAGAAAATTCCACAAGTGAAAATTCTAATACTCAAGAAATGGGACTGCGACGATCCACGAGACTAAATGTGGTCATAGACGGATTGGTACCACCACTACGAGGTTCCACCATGGCCTAAGCCATGCCATCCAAGTTTGCACGGGCCCGAGCCCAAGCCTCGCATTCGCATGCATCACGTACTAAGTAGCCTGTTCCCGCCGAGCAACCTGCTTTCGCGGCCCAGCCTGCTCCCACCAAGCAACCTGCTCTCGCGGCCTAGCCTGCTCCCGCCGAGCAGCCTGCTCTCATAACCCAGCCTGCTCCTGACGAGTAGCTCACTCTCATGGCCCAGCTTGCTCTCGTTGAGCAGCCCACTCTTACGGCCCAACCTATTCCTGTCGAGCAACCTGCTCTCGTGACCCAGCCTGCTCTTAACGAGCAGCCCACTCCCGTGGCCCAGCCTGCTCCCGTAGCTTTCCAAGCAGCCCAAGTCGGCCCAAGACTATCTCAACCATCCAGACCTACCATCGAGCCGGGGGCATTCTCACCATATTTTTTCGTGGATTTGACATTTCCCAACTCAAATCTCGCGCCCGAAGTCTACCACCTTTCCACTGCCCAAGGAGGCGCATTCCTTCCAAGCTCTTCCAATCCAAATGGTGAACAACACTTGTCTCGACAAGTCATAGAGTTAACGAGCGCCCTTGCACAACAGACAACCTTGGTGAATCAATTTTTGTAATGTACCGGGATCCAACGTGCCCCAGACGAGGTATCTTGAAGTAAAACAAGGGCAGACGAACCTTTCCAACAGCGTCCCGGCAAGCAGCCACTCGACCAGCCATGAGCCGAGCGTTCGGGCAGTGTACACTCCCGATTGGGCCTTTGAGATAGCGTATACTCTCGTCTTAGCGCACGGAGAAGCGTGTACTCTCTACTAGGCCCACGGATAAGCATACATTCACAGTTGGGGTAACACTCCGATAGTTAACATGAGCAACCTTCTGGGCAAAGTGTTCATTCGCGGATAAACCCGCAAGGAGCATCATCCACCTTACATTGAAGTAGGCAGCACAACGGACGGAGAGAAATAGGCATTCAATCCAACTCAAAGTTCAACCAGCAGCCTGCGAAGAACTCGCTCGACTGCTAGGAACGCACCATATGCACTGCATCTGAAGCATAGACGAGCCAAGCACATGGAAGAGCAGCTTAGACCAGCAAGTCATGGCTGGGGGCAGTCGAGAGCTCTGCTACCCCCAACAAAGGAAAATTTAGGAAAAAGTAAAGAGATTATTGACCAAGCAATTGCACGATTTCCAACACAACGAGGTCACCGACGAGGCAGTACGATGAACATAAGCAGGTCATCCTTCACAGACGAGATCGAGCAGGCAGAGCTTCCATGCGAGTTCAGTATGCCACATTTCACATCTTTCAAAAGGGATGAAGACCTGGAGAGACACTTAAAGCACTACTGAAACGCAATGATCCTTTATCGAAACAACGATGATCTCATGTGCAAGATATTCACCACCACTTTACAAGGCGAGGCACAAGATTGGTTCTACACCCTGCCGCCACAATCCATCAGGAATTTCTACGAACTTTCTTTAGTTTTCACCAAAGAATATTCATCATATCGCTTGATAAAAAAGAAGTCCGACCATTTGTTTGACGTCAAGAAGAACCCAAATGAGTCACTTGGTGACTATGTAGGAGATTCAAAGCAGAGAAGGAAAGGATAGTCAGATGCAATGACTCGATAGCTAGAGTAGTTTTCCAAAAAGGTCTTCTAGTAGACCACCTGCTATTCGGAAAATTGATCATGAAAGAAGATCTAACTTTGGCAGACTCTTTTGCTTTGGCAGAGAAACATGCACTTTGGGACGAGGCTCGCCAATGTACATTCAAGGACTTAAAGAAGTACCCGACATCACCTTCCTAGAAGCAGCAGATGACATATTTGCATGTTTGACGGTATCTAAAGTAGCAATAAGCTCTACCATCATGCAAGAAGAGCTGGGGGGCCAACTACCTGTACTCTACAGTTACGTGTATTCTACAGTTCAAAACCTTAAGTTTTACTTTCAAATGCACGCAGTCATCATCATGACGCACTATTCCGCCGAATCCAAACCCGCGACGATAAAGGCGTAGACCCTGGTATATGCAAAGTTTTCTGACAACGCAACAGAGCTGCCCAATGAGGTCCCGAAGGCAGCTGAGCACACTTTAGCTACACATGCTTCCTCAATGGAGATTTCTGGCATTTGCATGTCGACGGTGCATCCAACTATAAAAGCTCTTGAGCAGCCATGGTTCTTGCCACCCTAGACGGTTCAATGCTCGAGCAGGCGATCATTCTAAGCTTCAAAGCATCTAACAACGAAGCAGAGTACGAAGCCCCACTAGCAAGCCTTCGAATGAAAGAAAGACTTGGTGCTAAAAAAGCTTTCAATTAATTTTGATTCCCAGCTAATCACCAGCCAGACTACTAGGGGCAAGGGCATGATGATCGTGGCAACCAACTATTTCACCAAATAGGTAGAAGCAGAGCCCATGACGATCACGATTCAGACGGACATAGAGCGCTTCATATGAAGGAGCATCATTTTCTGATTTGGCATCCCTGAATCTATCGTCACCGACAACGGCCCGCAATTCATGGGCAAAGATTTGGTGAAGTTCTTCCAAATGTATGGCATCAAACAGCACCTGTCCATCCCAATATATCCTCAAGGCAATGAGCAAGTCGAAGCATCCAACAAAATGTTCTTCGACGACCTCAAGAAATTCCTCACCAACAAGAAGGGAAAATGGCCAGACGAACTCCCCAGATGTCTATGGGCATATCGCACCACCAAAAGACAAGCCATCGGTGAGACTCTTTTCTTTTTGGCACTTGGTTCAGAAATGATCATTCATCCCAATGTCATCGTGCTAAGTATCAGCACTTAAATTCCAAAGCATTGAGCAGAACAGTAAGAAGATGACTACAAGCTTAGATCTGGCATAGGAGAAGCGCGAGCAGACAATCACCCGCATCGCAGCCTACTAGCAGTAGCTCCTCACCAGCTACAACAAAAGGGCCAGGATCTGGCAATTCCAGCCCGGAGATCTAGTCTTAAGAAAAGCCTTCATCATTGCCCGCGGAGAAGGCTCCAAAAAAGACGGATCCCATATGGGAAGGTCCGTACAAGATCAACAGAGTAGGCAGCAAAAGTAATTACACCATCGCCACCATGAAACGACAAAAAGATCGAAAAGCAGTGGAATGCCTACAATCTGAGGAAGTATCATGTCTAACATCTCACTACATCAAAGCTCGAAGATTCAAGCAGCTCGACGGGCATTACCTGATAAGCTGAGGATTATCTAGTTGTTATGCAGTTCATACCTTACAGCTAAGTTCTTGTTCGTTTCACTCGTTTTTCAATGAAGAATTCAGAAGTAATCACAACTTGGCTCGGCTACATGCTTACAACAACTTATCACTCCTGCACTTCAAAAGAAGACCGCGCCCTTCTTAGGGACTCATCGCAAGAATTGCACCTCCCGAGGGACCAACCATGCTCTTCAGTGCGAGAAGGTAAACCAATTCCCTGACACCCACATGGGTCAGCTCTCCAAGACGGGAGGATAAACTCTACACTCCGAATATCCAGACATGGATGAGCCTGGCTGCCCTAGTATAACTAGATGCACGATGGCTTGCGTCGGGATTCCTAAAAGTAGCCATAATGGTCTTTTTCAAGGCTTAGCTAACTGAAGGATTTTAGGTCTCCTAGCCTAATCCGTGGGGAACCGGGCCCTAGAGACGGAGAGGGCACATTATGCAGTACGCCCTAGAGACAGCTGCCCTGGAACCCTAAAGCTGTTATCGAGTGCACTAAGGTAGCCTACGGATTCCGAAAGACTGCCTACGGCTTGCCCTTCAAACAGTAAAGCTGGGCTAGACTTATACAACTGCACATTCTTGTGAAAGGTTAAACAAGCTAGCGCGCATATACGAAGTTTTATCCACTGCTGACATGCTATGTAGTTGATAAGCTTCACTTCTGCCAAGCGCGGAACAACCTACACTAAGTCCTAAAGTGTTGTGATACTTGCTACGCAACCTACAGAATTGGAGAAAGTCAAGGTTAACAGCCTAGTGGTTATGCGGACTTGTATGCTTTTGTAAGTAAGGCATCCGGTTGCCAACCCAATGGCTAACAACTTTGCAAAGTTCTACACCAACACCTACGACTGCATAGGCTACGCGAGATTGTTTGCTTATAAAAAAGTAGCAGGCCTGCCACTGGTCAATCAAGTCTAAAGGTTAGGGCATGAAAAAAAAAAAAGCAAATATGAAGAAAAGCGAAGGAAAACATGTTTATAAACAACTAGCAAAGGCCATAGGAGTTCAAGCAAAATAAGAGCTACAAGGAAAAACAAAGAAAATCCTAAAGGCTACCTAAAATACTACACTATAGTAGCTTGGACATCCCATGACTACTCAGTCACCACACCTTCAGCAACCATAACATTTTTAGCAGCGGCATCATCCGGCGTTTCACCCCCGGCTACCCCAGCCTGGGCACTAACGTCTCCAACTACTTCACCAATGGAAGCCTCAAAAGTAAAAGTAAGCAAGTCTTCCGGAGAAATAGAGAAGGTCTCGAAACCTCAAGCCCATCTTTCTCACCCTTCAGCTACTCATTCTTCTCCAGCAGACTAACACGAACGCACTGCAGTTCATCCACTCCCTTCAAAGCAACAAGCTCATAATCCAACCTCTTGATCTTCTTGGCTGAGGAATAAGCTTCAGCTGCCATAATCTTCGCTACCTCATTGACAACCTTGCTATATATGCATCATAGCAAGTAGAGCAGTCCTTCTATATTGGGTCATATGTTTCGCAAAGGAACTTGGGCAAACAACCTTTCTATCGCTATCAACAAACTTGGCACAAGCGTCCATGACTTCAAGCAGATCTAGTTTTAAAAGCACACAGATCTCAGCAGCCTCCCCAGAAGAAGGCTTAGTGAATTTTTCACAGCTGCCCACGCGAGCAGTATCTTCCTTCCTAGCAGGCGAATCAGTCTTAGCAGCAAAGGGAGTGGGCATTTGGTGCCACTTTAGCCGCAGAGTCCACCTTACCACTCTTCATAATAGCAAGTCTCTCCAAAGGTGAACCAGACTTGGGTCCCAACGAACGTCCTGGTCCAGACTTCGGCACTGGGGGCATGATAAGACCTTTACGCTGAGCAATCTTATCAACAATTGTACTATCCATTCTCAACATGGAAGGTGCCACATGCTCAGATCTAGCAGCCTCATTTTTTTTTTCCCATTGGAAGAAGTCATGCCAATCATAGGCCTCTCGACAGCAGACAGATCGTCATAAGCAGCATTGGAAAAGTCTTCAGTTTTCTCTTAACTAGCATCTCTTGAGCAGGCGGGGAAGATCTCTTCTTTCCACCTTCATTCATAGTAAGCTTTACGATAGCGATTAGACGAGCCAATGCATCCGCCTTGATCTTCTTTTCCTCATCTTTCGGGGGCAGCCTACATTTCTCCCGACGAAGAGAACTGAGCAGCCAATGCCATTCATGGTACTTAGCAGAGGAGATCAACCCACCATTCTAGCAGGCAGAAGGCTTGCATGCCCAACATTCCAACAACCCATGAGGCCCATGACCTCCTCATTTCTTTCAATCGCCAGTCTAGCCCGAGTAAGGGCCAAGAGCCCAAAGGACATGAGCTATATGGCTCGCCTAGCACTTCGCCTCAACGCCACAATCCGCGTCCCCAATCGCACAAGTTGCCTTTGGCTTTAGCCAAGCCAAATAGCCTAAGCAGTAGCCCCTGCCACGATGCCTCCTCGGCCCATGCCTAGCCGACTTTTGGCCCCTGCCAACCGATGTGCCACACCACCCCGACGGCTGCCCCGCGACAGCACTATCCAAGAAGAAGACAAAAAAAATTAAATTTTTCTTACATTGGTACGGCACGGAGAAGACGAAGAAAGCAACAAAAGACGGTTCTTTGTACGAGCAAGATGTAGAAGATTGCTAGAGGAGGGGGAACAAATATCCTCTAAGCTTTCTCTCTCTTGTAGGGTAGAATAAATCGCTCTCCAAGGTTGATTTAATAACCCACTTAAGGTGGACTTAAATAGGCTTTGAGAGAAATTTATTTCCCTTTCCTAGAAGGATCTAATTTCTTATTGAAGAGGGAATCTACATCAAAATAGAAAGCAGTCCTAAGTCTCCTAAAAGCAAGGAAATCTCTACACCTGCTGCCCTTTCCTACGAGCAGCCCAACAGGTGTGGGGGCATTTGTGGAGCCAAAAATAATCACAAGGCGACACGTGGATTTTTGGGTAAAAGAGAACAAAATACCCTTGAGGCATATTGGGATTTCTACACGCAAGCAGCGAGCAATTATCCCTCAACCAAGTAAACAATTCAAAGTCCATCTCATCAAATCCCCTTTTGCAAGGTAACCTCTAAAATATTATGTTAATTGGTTAATTAAATTAATCCATTAAATATCAATTAAATCATCCAATTAACCACAAAATACATCCTATTCAACCCTAAAGCTAGTCAAATGCCGGCCACACCCTTTGCTCTTCACCTTTTTTATTTTTTCCACTTTATTACCCAAATTAAGTTAGTCAACTTAATCCTATAACACCCCATTTATTTCTTTCATGTTTAATTAGCCAATAAATTGGCTAATTAAACCAAAAATTTCACCAAAAAAACCACATTATGGCCGGCCACTTTCTCTCCAAAGTGGACCGGCCTAGCCCTATAAATAGACTCTCATTTTCTCCAAACACTCATTCCAACACTTTGGCAAAAATCCCAAAATTCTCTAAACACTCTTTCTCTCTAAATTCTAACTTTGGCATAAGAGGTTCTTTGGCCAAAGCCCCCCCCGCCCCCCATTCATCGTGGGCCCGTGAGGTTCTTGGCCTTAACCTAAGGTGTTAATTGTTTTGTAGGTGCAAAATTGTCCAAGATCAAGGAGGAAGAAATTTGCATCCATAATATCCTCTGTATGCTTTTTTTTTTTTTTTTTTTATGTTTAAAGAGTTGTATGTAATATGGGTGTGCCAAACGGTTACTGTTGTGATGCCAATCAGTTATGTTTGGTAAGTTATGAATGTTTTGAATTTCAACTGATATTATGATTAAGACAGTGGACCTCTGGTTGCATCTCGTTAAACTAGTGCATGGTTTCTTAAGTGATTCTTGAAGCGAATCAAACTAATAAGCAATATCAGTTTATAAGAAATTCATTATTTAAAAGGATTGCTCTTATATCAGGAAAGTTGTATCTTGATATATAGGAGGATGCAAACTATTGCATAACTGGGATTGATGATCGGATCATATTTATATATATTTTTACTTCGAATTCACTCGTCTTTTCTTAGTTAGTTCCTTATATTTTTGAGCTATTTACGTTATTTTTGTGTTTATAGGATCTGTTATGCAAAGAAAATAAAAATAGCACAAATGAGTTTTAAATAATAAACAGAAAAGAGAAGAATGGAGTGCACACTGACGGAAGTGGGAGAAACACTTTGTTATACATGTTTTATTATCTTTTTTTTTAAAGATCCCATTTCTTTTGATTTTTGTGAAAGGCACGTGCTGGCATTCAAGAAATACACTTCCTTCCTGCGGTAGGTGTGGAAAAGCAGTGCGCAGAGAGAGGAATAAACAAAACATAGCACGGTAGGAGATATAGAAATGGGCAGACAAAATGGACTAGAAGATAGAAGTCAGAAAATAAAAAAATGATAGAGGGAAGTTAGGTGAGGGCGGAAAAGAATAAAAGAAAGAGACTGCAACGGGATATAGGTGGAAGGGAGAGAACCGAGAGCTTGGGAAGAAAACAAGCAGGAAAGCTGCCTTTGGCAGCGTTGGGAAGGACAGGAGGTCAGAGAGGGGGGAAACACGGGGACAGAGGGGAGAGAAGCTGCCCTTGGCAGCGTGAGCGGGAAAGAAGCGGGGAGACTGGCGCGGCAATTGGAGAGCCTGACAGAAGCAGAGTGCAGAAAAGGAGGGCAGGTCAACAGGCGGAAAAAGATAGAAGCTGCCTTAGGCAGCGTGCTGGCAGAGGACATACCGCGCAGAGAGAAAGAAGCCCGGCAGATCTTCTTTTCTCGGTTAAATCTTTCCAAACTTATGTTTTACTTTTGGTTTAATTTGATAATAATGTGTAACTAAATTTATTTTGGCTAGAGGTTAATTCGAAACCATGAATATATTTGTAATATGAATTGATTACCTTCAGTTGTGATTTCTGAGTTATGATTTAATTTGCTTAACTGCTTGATTGATAACTAATTTGTGTATGTTGGTGAGTGCACGCTTAATTTTCATGCATGAATTTGATGCTAGAATATAAGGGAGTTTCACCTAATCGTTATGAACTTATATTCACAAGTAGTGAAGGTTGTTATCCACAATCACGTTAAGTAAATTCTTGGCATAAGTTTCATGCAAATCATAGTAACGAGTGCCTCGTCAATGCTTATGTTTTTCATAGAACTTAATGATTCTTGCTTGTATCTCTATTATTCAATTCATGTAGGGAACTTGTAGGGAATGTTTTGGGTTGTCGTATGCAATCATCCAACCCAATAACTTGTGGAAAAACTGAGGGTTAATTAGTGCAATTCATGGTTAATTTGGGGCGTTGAGATTTACAATTTATTGAAAGAACAACTGAAAATCAATTTAGGTTGCATATGTGTCATGTGTGGAGAAGAACCCTCTAGCTAGTCCGTCACCTATCCTTTCACCTTAATTCATGCTTTTGTCAATTCTGTAATTTATTTAAGTTTAATTTACTTCTCGTCAAAACCAAACCCCCCCCCATTATTAAATTATATTATTTAGTTAATTTTCATTGTTTTTAGTCTTTTAATTCAATTTCCGTCCATTTCAGTTCCTAGTGTTCAATTTGATTGTTTTCATTATTTTGAGTCATCCTAAGTGTGTTTTGAGTTATTAGAGTTTTTAGCCTAGTTTTGTGTCCTTGAGTCTTGTTTAATATTTTTAAATTAATTTAGAATAGATTAGCAATCCCTCCTAATCCCCGGCCTATAACGATACCCTACTTACATCTATACTACAATTGTCAAAAAGAGGGTTTAATTTGTGTGTCAAGTAAATCTCACATCAAATTTTGGCGCCGTTGCCGGGGATTAGCAACTTTGCTAAATCCCCATTGTTTCTTTTTATTTCTTTTTTGTGTGTTTTAATTTTAGTTTTAATTTTATTTGATTTTGTTTATTTCAGGTACTAGTTTATGACTCGTAGTTCTCAACCAGTTCGTGCACATATATCGGAGTTTGACGGCAATTTTGAACGAACTTTGAGAAGGAAAAGGAAAGTACCAGAACCTAATCCACCTAGTTCTAGTTCTGAATCCGAATTTGAAGAAAAGGAGGAGGCAGAAAAAGACATGGAGGTGGACAATCGAACAATCAAAGAACTTTCAGCCTCGGGATTGGACAATGCCGCGCCTCTATGTATCCAATACCCCGCAGCAGCCCGAGGAAAGACAGAAGAATTTGAATTGAAGTCAAGCTTGTTACACCACATTCCGAAGTACCATGGGTTGTCCATGGAAGATCCTAACAAACACTTGAAAGAATTCGAGGTAGTGTGTTCGAGCATGACCCCCGTCAATGTCGATGGGAGTATTTTGAAGATGAAAGCCTTCCCTTTTTCTCTCTTGGAAAAGGCGAAGGATTGGTTGTACGAATTGGCGCTCGGAACCGTCACATCATGGGAAAGCATGAAACGGGCCTTCTTGGAGAAGTTTTTCCCAACTTCTCGAGTCATCCTCCTACGGAAAAGGATAAGTGGAATTCAACAAGAGGAAGGTGAATCTTTTCCTACTTATTATGAACGTTTTAAATCTCTTGTTGCTTCTTGTCCATAACATCAGATGAAGGAGGAACTTCTTTTGCAATACTTCTACGAGGGGCTACTACCTATCGAACGTCAAATGCTAGATGCCTCGGCGGGAGGAGCCTTGGTGGACAAGACCCCCACGGCAGCAAAGACTTTAATTTCCAACCGTGCGTTGAATGCTCAACAATACGAAGGCGTTGGACAAAGGAGTAACCCACGACCACATCAAGTCAATGAGGTAAGTGCCATAACCGAACTTCAAAATCAAATGGCTAACCTTACTACTTTGCTTTCTCAGGTAGTGGAAGGTCCAAAAGTGCAAAACGTGGCAGCTTGTGGCGTGTGTTCCATGCAAGGCCACCTTACGGACAAGTGCCCACAGTTGATAGAAAATGGAGGGTGGGAGACCCTCAATGCCGTGGGATTTGACAACCAATACTAACCAAGGAATGACCCCTTTTCCAATACTTACAATCCCGGTTGGCGTGATCATCCAAATTTCAAATGGCGAGAACCCCAACAAGGCCAACAACAAAGCGGATTTAGGCAACAACCCCCGGGTTTTTATCAAAAGCCGTTTGCACCAACTCAACCCCAAGCACAACCTGCCCAAAAATCAAGTTCGTCTATTGATAATGATCAAATTTTTAATTTACTAACTTCTATGGCGCAGGGAATGCAAAATAGGGACAAAAAGGTGGACGAGTTGGAGAAACAAGTAGGGCAAATTGCCGAGTTCATGGGGCAGTTTCGAGAGCAAGGCAAGTTGCCTAGCTCAACCATTGCAAATCCAAAAGGAGGCTTTGAAACCGTCAATGCAATCATGTTGAGAAGTGGTACACAGGTTGGAGCCAAACCAAAATCATCCAAATCAAGTCACGATGAGGATGAAAAGTTGCTACAAGAGGAAGCACAGGGACCAAAACTCACAGCCAAGGATGAACAATCCTTGCCACCACCATCTATCCCTCCTAAGCCGTCCCAAACCACCAAGGTAAGTCCAAATTCGACTTTTTCTAGTTCCATTCCACTAAATGTGCCCTTTCCTGGCAGGTTTAGGCAATCAAAGAAGGAAGAAGCCGAGAAGGACATTCTAGAGACCTTTCAGAAAGTTCAAGTCAATATTCCGCTCCTTGATGCAATTAAGCAAGTCCCGAGGTATGCTCAGTTTTTAAAAGAACTTTGTACATCAAGGAGAAGGATTTCGAACAAAGAGGTGGTCCAAGTAAGTGAGAATGTTTCTGCCATGTTACAAAGGAAATTACCCCCTAAATGCAAAGATCCGGGTAGTTTTACAATTCCGTGCGTTATTGGCAAGACTAAGTTTGAACAATGCATGTTAGACTTAGGGGCTTCGATTAATGTTATGCCATACTCTATTTATGCATCTATGAACTTAGGTGAGCTTAAAAACGATGGTGTGATTATTCAATTAGCCGATCGTTCTAATGCATATCCAAAGGGTGTTTTGGAAGATGTGTTGGTGCAGGTAGGCAATTTGATTTTTCCAGCGGACTTTTACGTGCTTGACATGGAGGATTCACCCTATTCTACCCCATTGCCGATACTATTAGGGCGGCCCTTCATGAAGACAGCCCAAACCAAGATTGATGTGGCTAAGGGAGAGTTAACGATGGAGTTTGGTGATGAATTGATTAAATTCAAAGTTCCTGAATATGTTAAGAATCCTCATGATGTTCGTTCTTGTTTTGCAATAGATGTGATTAAACATGTGGGGAAGGAACATTCATGCGCACCAATCAAGAAGGATGTCCCTAGATGCATCATCGAAAAGGGTATTGGAGTGGAGCATACAAAGCATGTCATGGAGGATGTACCCCTCCATGCCGTGGCACCTAGTCAAGCTTAAACGGAGGTACTGTCCGGCTGGAAGACGTTAAAGAAAGCGCTTCGTGGGAGGCAACCCATGCATTCGACAAAGGAAGGCCTAGAGAGCACTCAAATTCCAGATTTGCGTTCCTAAACCCTTCTCTTTGTTGTTTAATTAGTTTCTGCCATATTTAGTTTGTTAGTGTTTGTTTGTTTGTTTATGTGTTTTTGTGTTAGTTATGCTTTGAAACATTGAGGACAATGTTTGGTTTAAGTGTGGGGGGGGGGGTAACCAAAGTGTTTTGATGCAAATTCGTGGGATTTTATCACCCTTAACTTAAAGACTTGTTCCTTGCTTTTTTTTAAGTGTTTTTAAGTTGTTTTGATGTGTTTTAGTGTGTTTTGAAGTAAAAATCCTAAAATCACATTAAAATTTGAAAAATTTGTTTTAAAAAACCCAAAAAGGGTTGTTTTTGTGTGTTTGTTTGCGTCTTAGGATACCTTCCAACACAATAATGAGGATTCGGTTTGTAATTGCATAACTGTTGAAGTAAGTTACAAACATGGATGAAAGTTTGACATGCTCTTTGGTTTATGCTTAGTTGTAATTATAGTTCATGAATTCACATGTAGTCAAAAGAAAAATTAGTTTTTGTAACATGCTTGAAGGAAGAAACTCAAACTAACGCTACAACCCTGAGAGACTTGAGCTTTTAACGTTCTTTGGAGAGTTAATAATCTGTGCATTTGTTGTCTTCTAAAGTCGTTGCATGATCTCATTATTCTTTGATTGGTTACTACTTAGAAGGCGTTTTATCATGTAGTTCCAAATGCTAGAACTCATGCCCATTTCATTCAAAGCATGCTATTGATCTGCATAACACATATTCAAGATAAAGTTGTGTAGTGACCACCACCAAAGCCAAATTGTCGTGTATCCTATTTCATTATGTGTTTAAGTTTAACTCCATTGAACCTTGTTTAGCCTTTTCTTTGTTAACCCACATCATCCTCACCTAGCCTAGATTAGGACTATCCATACCCTCGTTCTTAAAGTATAGTAAGCATGATTCAAATTGAATTCCTTTTGATTAATGTGGGCAGAAAATAAGTGTGGGGGAAGTGTTTATCATGTGAGTTTGTGTGCCATAGGCACGAGTAAAAAAAAAAAAAAAAAAAAAAAAAAAAAAAAAGAGTTCCAAAATATTGTTTGTTGAAATAAGGGTCCAAAACAATGAATTCGGCCCTAAGAAGTTGTTTAAATCTTCCCCTTGTGTTTTAAAGTTAATTTCTGCAATCTAAGTGAATTCTAAGTCTCAATTTTACTACTTTGCTTACTAATGCTTGAAGAACGTTTGTTTTCCCTATCCTTTCTTTGTTAACCATTCCCCAAGCCCCGTTACAACCCTTAACTTCTATCTTGAGTGTTATGTATTTCAATATATGGAGTTTGGGATTGGTTTGAGCATATGGTGTCCCTGGTTCTCGCATCTAAGTAGTAGCGTTCCATTCATGAGATCATATCTATAAATGCTTAATCATTCCAGAAAAGTGCTTCTTTTATAACATGTGTGAGTGTTCGTTTCCATGTTTACATCAATCTTCTCACATATACTTAGTATAGGGAGTGTAGTTAGAAAATCTGTGTGAAAATAAGAGTGTATCCAGTAAGGAATTGAGTGGATTCTCTAAGGCATGTTACTACGTCCATAATGTTGTTTTAAACGATTAAATGTGAGCTAGTGAATGGTAACTATGATTAAGTATATGCTCAAGAGTAGGGATGACTAAAATCTGTGGGAATAATGATCTTTGGCATGTTATGTATCGTTGGAAATCCCTGTAGCAAATGTTGGAAGGTTAGGTTATGTTTTGTTTGTTTTATTTTGCTCGAGGACTAGCAAAAGCTAAGTGTGGGGGAATTTGATAGACGCATATTTATGCGACTTAGTTAACTAGTTTTCTTGCATTTACGTTATTAGTTCTTAGTTATTTTAGTACTTTAAGCCATTTTCGTGTGTTTGTAGGTCCAAAGGGTTAAGGTAGCAAGAAAGTGCATTTTGGTGCATTTTGGAGCAGTTTTGAGCTTGGAATGGATTACTTATGATATGAGCAAGATGGATGGACGAATTTGAAGAAAAAAAGAGGCTAGGAACATGCTAAAAATCTGGTGAAACAAATACAAGTTGCAAGAAGGGATAAATTTCTAGAAGGATTGGCCAAAACTTCACTCAAAACCATGCATACCCCATAAAATTCATCAATGCCGTGGCCTTCCCTTTGTTTTACTTCCACCAGATTTTTTAGTGATGATGCAATGCCTATCTCACTATGACATTTGAGTGGATGATGTAATGCTTAACTCACCATGACATTTGAGTGGATGATGCAATGCTTAACTCACCATGACGTGTGAGTGGATGACTCAAAACCTACCCTCACCAACAATTCTCCACCTTGCCATGCCTTACCTACTTCATTCCACCAGATTTTTGCATTAAACATGTCCATCCTCTTCCTATAAATACCATGGCAGCAACCTCATTCAATTCATCCAGAAATTAACCATTCTCCAAGCCTTTCCTTGCCTCTCCTACATATCTAAACCCCTTCCCATCCATTCCTCCAAATAACCAACCCTTCAACATCATTCCAACCTTGTTGTGGCGGCAAGGAGGAGGAGAAAAGTCCTTGGACGCGCTTGCTATCCAACATGGATCGTTGGAACGTTTAGGTGCTTTCTTCCCTTTGTTTTTCAATGGTTAAATTTGTTTATCTTTGTTTTGTAATAATGAGGAACTAAACCCCCCTTGGCTAGGGGGGGATTCAAAACCATGTTTATGCTTGCTATATGATTTGATTACTTCCAATTGCGTTTCTTGAATTGTGAATTCAATTTACTTATCCGTTCGTATAAAAACTAATTTGTGTATGTTGGTTGAGAGTGCACGCTTAATTTTCATGCATGAATTTGACGCTAGAATATAAGGGAGTTTCACCTAATCGTTATGAACTTATATTCACAAGTAGTGAAGGTTGCTAGTCACAATCACGTTATGTAAATTCTTGGCATAAGTTTCATGCAAATCATAGTAACGAGTGCCTCGTCAATGCTTACGTTGGATGATTGCATACATTGGCTTGTATCTCCCTACAAGTTCCCTACATGAATTGCATAATAGAGATACAAGCAAGAATCATTAAGTTCTATGAAAAACATAAGCATTGACGAGGCACTCGTTACTATGATTTGCATGAAACTTATGCCAAGAATTTACTTAACGTGATTGTGACTAGCAACCTTCATTACTTGTGAATATAAGTTCATAACGATTAGGTGAAACTCCCTTATATTCTAGCGTCAAATTCATGCATGAAAATTAAGCGTGCACTCTCAACCAACATACACAAATTAGTTTTTATACGAATGGATAAGTAAATTGAATTCACAATTCAAGAAACGCAATTGGAAGTAATCAAATCATATAGCAAGCATAAACATGGTTTTGAATCCCCCCCTAGCCAAGGGGGGTTTAGTTCCTCATTATTACAAAACAAAGATAAACAAATTTAACCATTGAAAAACAAAGGGAAGAAAGCACCTAAACGTTCCAACGATCCATGTTGGATAGCAAGCGCGTCCAAGGACTTTTCTCCTTCTCCTTGCCGCCACAACAAGGTTGGAATGATGTTGAAGGGTTGGTTATTTGGAGGAATGGATGGGAAGGGGTTTAGATATGTAGGAGAGGCAAGGAAAGGCTTGGAGAATGGTTAATTTCTGGATGAATTGAATGAGGTTGCTGCCATGGTATTTATAGGAAGAGGATGGACATGTTTAATGCAAAAATCTGGTGGAATGAAGTAGGTAAGGCATGGCAAGGTGGAGAATTGTTGGTGAGGGTAGGTTTTGAGTCATCCACTCACACGTCATGGTGAGTTAAGCATTGCATCATCCACTCAAATGTCATGGTGAGTTAAGCATTACATCATCCACTCAAATGTCATAGTGAGATAGGCATTGCATCATCACTAAAAAATCTGGTGGAAGTAAAACAAAGGGAAGGCCACGGCATTGATGAATTTTATGGGGTATGCATGGTTTTGAGTGAAGTTTTGGCCAATCCTTCTAGAAATTTATCCCTTCTTGCAACTTGTATTTGTTTCACCAGATTTTTAGCATGTTCCTAGCCTCTTTTTTTCTTCAAATTCATCCATCCATCTTGCTCATATCATAAGTAATCCATTCCAAGCTCAAAAATGCTCCAAAATGCACCAAAATGCACTTTCTTGCTACCTTAACCCTTTGGACCTACAAACACACGAAAATGGCTTAAAGTACTAAAATAACTAAGAACTAATAACGTAAATGCAAGAAAACTAGTTAACTAAGTCGCATAAATATGCGTCTATCAAATTTAGTTAGTTCCTTATATTTTTGAGCTATTTACGTTATTTTTGTGTTTATAGGATCTGTTATGCAAAGAAAATAAAAATAGCACAAATGAGTTTTAAATAATAAACAGAAAAGAGAAGAATGGAGTGCACACTGACGGAAGTGGGAGAAACACTTTGTTATACATGTTCTATTATCTTTTTTTTAAAGATCCCATTTCTTTTGATTTTTGTGAAAGGCACGTGCTGGCATTCAAGAAATACACTTCCTTCCTGCGGTAGGTGTGGAAAAGTAGTGCGCAGAGAGAGGAATAAACAAAACATAGCACGGTAGGAGATATAGAAATGGGCAGACAAAATGGACTAGAAGATAGAAGTCAGAAAATAAAAAAATGATAGAGGGAAGTTAGGTGAGGGCGGAAAAGAATAAAAGAAAGAGACTGCAACGGGATATAGGTGGAAGGGAGAGAACCGAGAGCTTGGGAAGAAAACAAGCAGGAAAGCTGCCTTTGGCAGCGTTGGGAAGGACAGGAGGTCAGAGAGGGGGGAAACACGGGGACAGGGGGAGAGAAGCTGCCCTTGGCAGCGTGAGCGGGAAAGAAGCGGGGAGACTGGCGCGGCAATTGGAGAGCCTGACAGAAGCAGAGTGCAGAAAAGGAGGGCAGGTCAACAGGCGGAAAAAGATAGAAGCTGCCTTAGGCAGCGTGCTGGCAGAGGACATACTGCGCAGAGAGAAAGAAGCCCGGCAGATCTTCTTTTCTCGGTTAAATCCTTCCAAACTTATGTTTTACTTTTGGTTTAATTTGATAATAATGTGTAACTAAATTTATTTTAGCTAGAGGTTAATTCGAAACCATGAATATATTTGTAATATGAATTGATTACCTTCAGTTGTGATTTCTGAGTTGTGATTTAATTTGCTTAACTGCTTGATTGATAACTAATTTGTGTATGTTGGTTGAGAGTGCACGCTTAATTTTCATGCATGAATTTGATGCTAGAATATAAGGGAGTTTCACCTAATCGTTATGAACTTATATTCACAAGTAGTGAAGGTTGTTATCCACAATCACGTTAAGTAAATTCTTGGCATAAGTTTCATGCAAATCATAGTAACGAGTGCCTCGTCAATGCTTATGTTTTTCATAGAACTTAATGATTCTTGCTTGTATCTCTATTATGCAATTCATGTAGGGAACTTGTAGGGAATGTTTTGGGTTGTCGTATGCAATCATCCAACCCAATAACTTGTGGAAAAACTGAGGGTTAATTAGTGCAATTCACGGTTAATTTGGGGCGTTGAGATTTACAATTTATTGAAAGAACAACTGAAAATCAATTTAGGTTGCATATGTGTCATGTGTGGAGAAGAACCCTCTAGCTAGTCCGTCACCTATCCTTTCACCTTAATTCATGCTTTTGTCAATTCTGTAATTTATTTAAGTTTAATTTACTTCTCGTCAAAACCAAACCCCCCCCATTATTAAATTATATTATTTAGTTAATTTTCATTGTTTTTAGTCTTTTAATTCAATTTCCGTCCATTTCAGTTCCTAGTGTTCAATTTGATTGTTTTCATTATTTTGAGTCATCCTAAGTGTGTTTCGAGTTATTAGAGTTTTTAGCCTAGTTTTGTGTCCTTGAGTCTTGTTTAATATTTTTAAATTAATTTAGAATAGATTAGCAATCCCTCCTAATCCCCGGCCTAGAACGATACCCTACTTACATACTTTGCTACAATTGTCAAAAAGAGGGTTTAATTTGTGTGTCAAGTAATTTTCGCATCAAATTTTGGCGCCGTTGCCGGGGATTAGCAACTTTGCTAATCCCTTTATTTTTGTTTTTGTTTATGTTTATATTGGTGTTTGTGTATTTTACTTTTGATATTTGATTTATTTTTCTTTCTTTGATTTTAGGTACAAATGGAGCAAGACATGGCAATTGCTAATCTTCAAGCTCAAATGACAAATCTTACTTCTCAATTGTCACAGTACATCGAAAGGACCACAATTCAAAGCACCCCTACATTCGATGTGTCCTATACGCAAGGATATCAAGCTGATCAACATCCACAAAGAAATTGGGAGAGTTATCATGATCATAATCAATCAATGAACAACTTGTTTTCCAACACGTATAATTCAGATTGGAGTGATCATTCAAACACTATGTGGTGGGAACCTCAACCAGTTCAACACGAAGGATATTGGCAACCATATAATGAGTTCTATTCAAGCCCTGCGCAGCCACCACAAACTCATATACAATATACCCAACCAAACTCAGGTTCGTCAATAGATTATGATAAAATTTTTGATGAAATAAATTCTTTGGCGCAGGGATCACAAAATCAAGCCAAGAGGGCTCAACAAGAAGAATATTGGCAGCCATATGAGGAGTTCTATACAACACCGATGCATCCACCACAGCCTCCCCCACAACAATTCCAATCGAATTCAGGTATGTCTTTGGATAGTGATCACATTCTTCAATTACTAAGCTCTTTGACGCAGGACCTACAAAATCAAGACAAGAAGTTGGGTGAATTGAATAATCAAATGGGAGAGATCGCGGAATTCATGGGACAAATTCAAGAACAAAGTGAACTCTCCAACTCAACCATTGTCAATCCAAGGGCAGAAAGTGAAATCAATGAAGCCATCACTTTGGAAGGTGACATGAAGGATGAAGCTGTCCCAGAACCATCCAAACACAGCCCAAACATGGATGAATTGCTGCTGCAAGCAGAAGAGGAGGAGGACGACCTGGGCAGTTTAGAAGAATTCTTGCTGCAAGCTCCTCAAATCCATATGTCATCCAACTCAGGTGAGGAAGTTCTAAATTCACTTCATTCTAACATTATTCCACCGAATGTCCTTTGTCCTTGCAGGTTTTTGATTCCAAATATCAAAAAGAGTGAAAAAGACATCGTGGAAGCTCTTCCAAAGGTGCAAAGTGATATCTCTTCCAAAGGTGCAAAGTGATATCCCAATTCTTGGTGCACCAAAACAAGTTCCCGATGGTATTGAAACGTTCAAAGAACCTTGCACACCAAGAAAAGGGATTCAAGAAAATGAAGTGGTTGAAGCATATCAAGAATACATCCAAGAGGCTGTGCATGAGACAATCAAGCCCAAAGCAGTTGAGTTTGATGACACGGGACAAGCCACAACCATCATAGTAAACCTGGCCAAGTTCAAAGTCCCTGAAATGTTCACAAATGTGGTGTTTGTCATTGAATTTGTGTCGGAAAAAGAAAGTAAGCCATCTCTCCAATTTCAATTTTAATTTATACTAACATATTTCTGATTTTGATGATTCAGGCACCCACTCTTGAATTTAAACCATTGCCGAATCATTTCAAGTATCACCTCCCATTAAAAGATAAATTCCATGCTTTGGAGCCGAGGGGAATTTAAAGGAAAGATTCGTCCGGCTAAAGACGTTAAATCAAGCGCTTCTTGGGAGGCAACCCAAGCATTCAACGAAGGGAGACTTTGGAATCGCTAACCCAATCAGATTTGCATTCTTACACCCTTATCTTTACTGCTTTCATTTTGTTTTGTTTAGTTAGTTGTGTTATTTGGTTGATTTCTGTGAGTTTGTGTTATTTAGTTTAAGTGTGGGGGAAGGTTAACCAAAGTCTTTTTACATTAATTTACATTTAAAACAAAAAAAAAAAAAAAAAAAAACACTTAAAAAAAAAAAACATTAAAGTAAAAATATTTTACAATGATGTGTAAACTAATAGCATTCATTGGTCAGGTGGTGCTTCAGTAGTCGGCGGAGCTTCAGCAGTCGGCGGAGCCACGGAAGGAGGAGGTATCGGAGGTTGATCAGTTGGAGCTTCACTACGCGGTGCCGCCCCAGAAGACGAAGGCAGATGCGGTTGGAACAAACCCACAAACCTTCGGTGATCAAGTAAAATATGACCATCATTTTCCTGCAGCTGGTCAATTTTCCTCTTCATGTTTATGGCATAACTGTGTGCAAGCTTATGCAATTGTTTATTTTCATGCTTGAGTCCTCTAATCTCCTCTTTGAGACTCTGTATTTCAGCCACCAACGATTCAACGTGACGGGTTCGAGCAAATAGGCGTTGGGCCATGTTGGACACGGAACCGGCACACTGCACGCTAAGAGCCAGAGACTCCTTAACCGCCAATTCATCAGACCGTCTAGCGAGCAGTCTGTTATCTCTGGGGGTGACAAGGTTCCGGGCCACCACCGCAGCTGTCATATTATTTTTCATCACCGAATCCCCCACGGTAAGGGGACCGGTAGGGGATATGAAGGATGGGCGCCATATGTTGTCTGGTGAAGGCGGAGCTGCCTCTTCACCAAGGTTTAAGTCAAAACGACGATCGGAAGGGCCAGACATTTTTCAGAGGTGGTGAAGAAAAAAGAGAGTCGGACAGATCAAGATTAAACAAGTGCAAGAAGGGAGTGTTTACAGGAGGGAGCTCAAGTGTGTTGTGGAACAAAATTAACGCCTCTATAAAAAGAAGAAATCAAAGAGGCGCTCCTCAGAAATTGAAGAGGCGTTCTCTCGCAAATCAAAGAGTCGGGGCTCCTTTCTCAAACGCCTGATTCTTTTCTCAAAATAGGAGTTTCCTTTCTCAAAAGCCGGATTCTTTTCTCAAAAGAGGCGTTTCATTTCTTAAAAGTTGGGCTTGCTCAGAAACCACGAGCCGAACCCCGGATTTCAAAAGATCAATTTGTCCAGACGTGTCGTCACTTGTCACACGCAAATTGCTTTGCGAAAATCTCGGGCAGTTTGTCGAAGCACTAATTCAGAAATCGAAGAGGGAAATTCAACAGTCAAAGACACGCTAGCTTTCTCAAAAGTTGGGCTTCAACCCACGGGCAAATCTTCTTTTCCAGATTTATCCGCACGTGTCACATGCTACCTCTACAATCGACGATGCTCAGAGCTCGAAGCGCCGATTCCAGATATCAATGAGGAATCTGCTTTGCGGAAATCACGAATAGCTGGTCAAAAATTTATGGTGAAGTGGGAAAGCACGTTGCACTGTTCTTTTACTCGTGTCGGTAACCCTGGGATAATTGAACAGTACCTCTACCAGCCATTAAGAAAATTCTATAAATGTTAAACTTCATTGCAAAGTAGCCTCACTCAAACCTTCTTCATCTCCGAAAATGCATCCCCAAAGAATCCTCCTAAGTTACTCTGTGTTCCTCATTCCTTGGGATACTCCTGCGAACAACACATTCAAAGCAAAAGTATTTCATATCATAAAGGTTGAAAGCAAGAGTATCTCATATCATGCTTTCTCCCTGTCCTTTCTCCAGCCAGCACTTGCTCTCGAGTACTCATCATCTTGTGTTTCCTCTTCGTCTCTTACGTATAAGGGAAGTGAAGATGATACCTCGAAGCATGTGGAGACAACGTGCTGATTCATCCTCAACTAGGGACAAGGAGAAAGAAAGCAAGAGGTGGGCACTTGGAAAGATTGAAGAAAGAAACAGACCAATACCTCTACCTCGTGCCTGCCCGCCATGCAGAGGAAACAAGCAGAGAAGAATGCAGCTCGTACAATCAACCCAGCACAAGGAGTCCGAGCTGAAGAACTAGAAAAGCTGCCACATCTGCTTGAAGAACAAATAAAGAACTGCAACATCACCAAAGAGAAAAGCTTCGCCGTACAATATCATCAAATCATCAATTGCAAGTAAAAAGCTAAGTGTCACCCCGTTCAAGAGGAAAGCTGTGGAAAGTCAACAAGCACGACCAATGCTCACTTATTAGTTCTATTCATTGTCTTTTATCGTGATTTTCAATTTTTCGTTTGCATTATTTCTTGTGTTACTTAACTGAATTATTTCTTTTCTTTGCAGGAACTTTTGGTTATTTCCACCCTTGAAGTTGATTGCAGAATTTTAGCTTGGGGGGTCATCGCTTGATTTTACTGCAAACTAGGGAAGTTTTCAGTCCAATTGCTTTATTTTGTTTCTTATTATTTATTTATTTTATTTTTATTTGCATTATAGTGTTTTCTGACATTGAGGACAATGTCCAGTTTAAGTTTGGGGGTAAAGAGTATAAAAAATGACCAAATTGAAATTTTTTGTACCTTCAACTATGAACAGGTTTCATTTGTTTCCGTGTTGTTGTTTTTTTGTTTTCTTAATTAGTTTTGTTTTCTTTAAAAAAAAAAAAAAATTAAAAAAAAAAAATTTCGGAAAATTTAAAAATCCAAAAATATTGTCTTGTTTTCCCTTATTGTTTTTGAATTAGATTTTTGTTAGTTTCCCGACCCAATGATATAATTGGATCAAATTTGAACCATGATCATCAAGAACTTAGTTAACATGTGTTTTGTGAAATTCCTAATTCTCTTGTTAGTTTTGTACATGTTTGACCATCTTTGAAAAACCAAATGCACATAGCCTTGTTAATGTGAAACTAAAGTATGACTTAAAGCTTCATATGTGAATTTAGTGACCATATACATCCTATGTGAGTTTTTGAGCCGATTGAAAGTGTGTGCATTTTTCATACACTCCTATTCTTTCATGTGTGATGAACTTATGTGAGATACATCTCTAGAACTTGCGTAACGATCTTTCGAAATGTTTGTCATTGATTGCATGAACTTGGAAATGATAGAGGCATTAGGTTTACCACTATGGCCCAAATAACCATGTTTCCCAAATAAAAATGATATCATTAGATTGCCAATTTGAGCCGTGTTTGTTGAGCCTTTTATTTCTTATCACCAGATATGTCTACCCTTATACCTGAAACATTTTTCTTTACCCTTTCCAAGCAAGCTAGTGAGCAATGTGAGATTGTCTTATGAGAAATGTTTGTGAAGTACTTTGAAGGTGTTTGGCAAAAGAATAAGTGTGGGGGTATTTCATGTTTGTATTTAAAAAAAAAAAAAAAAAAAAAAAAAAAAAAAAAAAAAGAGAAGAAAAAAAAAAAAAACATTAAAAAAAAAGAAAGATTGTTTATAAAGAATCGCTGGAAAGATTGAGTTATTATAAATCTAAACAAAAGAATTGCTTGCAATGTAGCTTGGAACTTGTGTTTACTTATTCTTTCATTTCAATAACCCTCTCCCTAAACCTCATTACATCCAATAAAAGTCCTCTTGATTTAAGTTTTGCAATTATGATTGTGGAGATGAGATCTTTATGCAAGCTTATGGTAGAAATTTCACATTTGATTCTTTGAGCGAAACACATTTAAACTAAACACATGTGTGATTGAGTGTATATCCCGTGAGAAGGTTGCTAGTTTGCATATGATGATTTTAAAAATATAAAAATTTTGAAATTACATTAGCATGGCTATCTCACACACTACACTTCAAGGATGATTCAAAGATTACTGCTAATATTTGAATAAGGAAGATGAACTTGGATTAGTTCCTTGATGCTAGCTATGGTTCTTGATGATTTGTGTTCTCAAATGAAATTCTATGAGGGTCACATAGGGGGAAACTAATGTTTTTCATGTTAGTACTTTTTCATGTTTCCTTTGTTTTGCTCGAGGACTAGCAAAAGTTAAGTGTGGGGGTATTTGATCGGATCATATTTATATATATTTTTACTTCGAATTCACTCGTCTTTTCTTAGTTAGTTCCTTATATTTTTGAGCTATTTACGTTATTTTTGTGTTTATAGGATCTGTTATGCAAAGAAAATAAAAATAGCACAAATGAGTTTTAAATAATAAACAGAAAAGAGAAGAATGGAGTGCACACTGACGGAAGTGGGAGAAACACTTTGTTATACATGTTTTATTATCTTTTTTTTAAAGATCCCATTTCTTTTGATTTTTGTGAAAGGCACGTGCTGGCATTCAAGAAATACACTTCCTTCCTGCGGTAGGTGTGGAAAAGCAGTGCGCAGAGAGAGGAATAAACAAAACATAGCACGGTAGGAGATATAGAAATGGGCAGACAAAATGGACTAGAAGATAGAAGTCAGAAAATAAAAAAATGATAGAGGGAAGTTAGGTGAGGGCGGAAAAGAATAAAAGAAAGAGACTGCAACGGGATATAGGTGGAAGGGAGAGAACCGAGAGCTTGGGAAGAAAACAAGCAGGAAAGCTGCCTTTGGCAGCGTTGGGAAGGACAGGAGGTCAGAGAGGGGGGAAACACGGGGACAGGGGGGAGAGAAGCTGCCCTTGGCAGCGTGAGCGGGAAAGAAGCGGGGAGACTGGCGCGGCAATTGGAGAGCCTGACAGAAGCAGAGTGCAGAAAAGGAGGGCAGGTCAACAGGCGGAAAAAGATAGAAGCTGCCTTAGGCAGCGTGCTGGCAGAGGACATACCGCGCAAAGAGAAAGAAGCCCGGCAGATCTTCTTTTCTCGGTTAAATCTTTCCAAACTTATGTTTTACTTTTGGTTTAATTTGATAATAATGTGTAACTAAATTTATTTTGGCTAGAGGTTAATTCGAAACCATGAATATATTTGTAATATGAATTGATTACCTTCAGTTGTGATTTCTGAGTTGTGATTTAATTTGCTTAACTGCTTGATTGATAACTAATTTGTGTATGTTGGTTGAGAGTGCACGCTTAATTTTCATGCATGAATTTGATGCTAGAATATAAGGGAGTTTCACTTAATCGTTATGAACTTATATTCACAAGTAGTGAAGGTTGTTATCCAAAATCACGTTAAGTAAATTCTTGGCAGAAGTTTCATGCAAATCATAGTAACGAGTGCCTCGTCAATGCTTATGTTTTTCATAGAACTTAATGATTCTTGCTTGTATCTCTATTATGCAATTCATGTAGGGAACTTGTAGGGAATGTTTTGGGTTGTCGTATGCAATCATCCAACCCAATAACTTGTGGAAAAACTGAGGGTTAATTAGTGCAATTCACGGTTAATTTGGGGCGTTGAGATTTACAATTTATTGAAAGAACAACTGAAAATCAATTTAGGTTGCATATGTGTCATGTGTGGAGAAGAACCCTCTAGCTAGTCCGTCACCTATCATTTCACCTTAATTCATGCTTTTGTCAATAATGTAATTTATTTAAGTTTAATTTACTTCTCGTCAAAACCAAACCCCCCCCATTATTAAATTATATTATTTAGTTAATTTTCATTGTTTTTAGTCTTTTAATTCAATTTCCGTCCATTTCAGTTCCTAGTGTTCAATTTGATTGTTTTCATTATTTTGAGTCATCCTAAGTGTGTTTCGAGTTATTAGAGTTTTTAGCCTAGTTTTGTGTCCTTGAGTCTTGTTTAATATTTTTAAATTAATTTAGAATAGATTAGCAAGCCCTCCTAATCCCCGGCCTAGAACGATACCCTACTTACATCTATACTACAATTGTCAAAAAGAGGGTTTAATTTGTGTGTCAAGTAAATCTCACATCAATTGATCATTGGGTGTTAATCCATGAGACCGCAGCTTCCACCCTTCCATGCCTGCGGTTTTATATCCATTATATTTGAGTCATATAGAACCATGTGGCGGTTAAGTGGCATAAAGATGCAACTATTTAACAAATGGATGGTTTTGTAATGTGGTGGAATTGAAAATTGAAATCTGCCATGTGAGATTCAAAGAAAAATCATGTCATTTGAAGTGCTGCTTTTGACAGTGAAATGGTATGACATTTCCAACTAGTCATTAACATATTCAGTGTTCATGGGCTAGTATGTAAACTTCTACATACTGACTGGATGTATGATCATAGTGATAATAATGTTGCAAAATCATTTATATGCTTTCTTCGAAGTGATATATTTATTAATTTCAGGAGGCCTAGGATGATATTGCAATTTAAAGTGATATTAATATAAAGAAATAATCATAAAAGTGTGGGGGTCTTTCAAAAAGGACAAGACCATACTGAAAATGTGAAAGACATTATGCAAATTTGAATTCAACATAATGCTAAGTAAGCATATGAATGGACATGGCCATTGGGTCATGCATGTTAGTCATAGTAAAGAAAGAATAAAAGCCAACAAGTGATTTTCTCATAATTTCTAATGAGGCATGAAGGCCTAAGAAGATAGATAAGGTCTATCTTAGTTGTTTCCTACTTCTTAAAGTGGAAACCGTTATCAATTTAATGATAGCATTAAAAGAACCTACAATTATGAAATAATTGTGGGGGTATGTTAAAAGTAATTTGCTAATTGAACGAGACATTCAAGAAGTCACATCTTCTCTTGAATAATTTAAGGTATAAGAGCTTAGAGATCTTCTTTCAAATACCTTAAATGTGGGGGAAATCTACTTCGTAGTGTTAGCAAATTATTGAATAAGTCCTAACCTATGTTTCGAGGACTTAACATTGGAAAACAACTACTCTTATATGAAATAAAATTTCATAAGATGGATTGTGTACACCATTAAAAATAGTCAACCTAGTAGTGGATCCAATTATTAAGGGTTAGACTTAAGAGTAAGTTGATCATCGAGGAGAATGAGGTTAATGCCAACATAACTAATGAATCAGCCGGGCGAAAACCTAACTTAGTTGATTGGAGATCCTATGGTCTAAGTTCAATAGGCAAACAGATTGGGCATGATTCAAAGAAGATAACACACTATATACCTCATTCCTATGGTGGAAGAAGTGTGTTATCTGCAGAAGTTTTAGGGTGTATATTTATACTTAATGATAATGATTTCTTATAAATAAGAGGAATAGAGCAGACTATTCTTAATCAGTGGTCACCTATGTGAGAGTAGAATTGGGTCACTTCTATGAGTATGAGACGGCCAAATTCTCTAAAGCTTTCATGAATCCGGGGATTTGTTCATGACCATGAAGGAAAAATTTGTCCTAGTTAAGAACATGTGAGAACATTTGAACATATAAGCAAACTAAGAACACTTTAAAGTAGGCATGCATTAAAAAACAATTCTAAAACCCATGACTTTCAAAGTCTAGTGAATGGTGAACCAAAAGACCCTTTAACAAATTAAAGAGAGAGAGAGAATTTGAGTTTCATTACCCTTAAAGTTTATCATTGTTTACACAAGAGGATTCACCCAAGTGGAGGGCCTTCAAGTCACATCCTTTGCTCCTTGGATGGTTGCTTCTTTGCTTCTGCTTTGCTCCTTGAGGATTTGAGGAGAGGAACTCCAAGAACACCAAAAGTTTGGTGTCTCTAAGTCTCCACACCAAGGATGAGGTGTGAAGATGAAATGGATGACTTAGAGGAATGAAGATTGCTAGCTATTTTTCTCTAAGTGTGGCCAGCCTTTTTGGAAGACAAAGAGAGAATGAGTTTTGCTCTTTTGTCTAAAAGAAAACCTTTGATGTGGTAAAGCTATAAAGTTGCTTTTATAGCACCTTACATTTGAGTGGCAAACTTGCAATTATGCCAAGTTCACTACCACTCACCCTATGGCCGGCCATCCTTTAGTTATTGGGCTAATTGCCCATTTTTGTTTTAGTTGTCATACAACTTAAACATAATGGGCCTTGTGGACCAAAACCCTGTTGGACCCCGAGACCCGAAACTAACTCGAAAGCCCAATACGAACCTTTCGTATAATTAATTAACTAATTAATTAATCTTGACCATTCTCAATTAAACCATTTAATTACTTATCCATCTCATTTATATTTCTTCACTTTCATCCTTACTCGGTGTACGATCCATTAGGTTCTAATTAGCGAGGCAGTGGGCGATTGTTACTCTTAACGATCAATTGTGAATTGAAAATACATTTCAATTCTCCCTTTGATGAAGATTAGTGTTTGCTAATCTTCAGGGCTTCCACAAAGCATGAGTGATACCTGGCAGCATGTCATGGCTACCCAAGCTAAGTAAAAGTGGTTGGAGAACCTATCCAGTTATAATTACAATGCAATACGATCATTCTCTAATACAATACTCTTAATCACATTGTTTGAGTGATAGTTTGTTTCATGTGTACTGTCCAATGTGAAACTTCTCTATATGATTCAATTGAATATGATTCGGAACAAACTTCCCAAGTCATATTCGTATGCTTTGGCCAAAGACTCCCAAATCATATCTTAGAGTATTCTCCATCCACCATGGAAGGTTAGAGATCCCTTGTTGTGCATTCATATGCCTACATGACTAGATAGCTTGACCTCAATAATGTCGTGGACACTCCTCGTTGGAATGCCTTTGACATGATCAAAAATTAAGGACCTAACCATTAGACATCTATAATACGTCAGGTCAAATGACTACTTTCATATTGCAACTTACGAGTTCTTACATGACATGTATGTTCGAACTCTCTTTTGATTGTTGTTTAGTGTACTTGATTACCATTTTGAGCACCTATGTGTTTATCTCAGTGTCCAACACTAAATGACTTGAGACTAGTCATACTCCTGCTTAAGTTAACATACACATACTAACCTTAGCGGATTGTCAATGCCCAATTGGCAATCCTATGGCTAGGAACGTTTCAGGAATGAACATAAGAGAAATGTCTTATTAATCTAACTTAGTTAGATCACTTCTCTCTTAAATTAAATACATTCCTGGATTCCTTTATTGCTAAAAAAAAAAAAATAGTGATTAACAATAAGCTTTGCCCATCATTAAACATATAATAGTTTAACACAATAAGTATTCCAAAAGCTATTACATCAAATGGGTGACTTTGTGGGCATACTTCCAACATACCAAAATGAACATAACCGTATGAACCGTAATATATTAGGATTAGTGATGCGTGTTGCTTATTGTCTCAGTTTTCTACTGCGGTAAACAGTTCAAGATCTTCCACATCCACTGTGTCACCAAGTAAATCCAATAAGCATTCACGAGGGTAGGTTCAAGTCTAAAAGACACATCTCCCGATGCATCTCTTGTTCGCCTGTATTCTCAAATTCTTCTAATTTTTCATTCATGTGGGGGATTGTTGGAAATTATATGTTATAATATGAAATATCGTAATATATCATTTTAATAATTGAATGAAAAATAGTGTTAACCATATTTCTTAGAAAGGTTATGTTATTTAGGTGCATTCCCTTGCTAAATGATGTATACTTATAGATGAAAAGTTACATCTCTTTAATAAGTAGTGATTGGGTTCTATATAAACCCATGAAACCATTGGGTATTAAATAATAAAAAAATTGAGTTAATTTCTACTCTTGAGAAATAGGGTTTCCCCACTTTATTTCTCTCATTCTTCGTTTGTCAAATTTTGAGTTGTGTCTTGAGAGTACGGAATATATAAAGTTTGTCAGAGTCCAAGGATTGAAGTGCTTTGGCTTCGGATTATAGATTGTTGAATCCTGAAATACGGACGCCTACCAAACTAAGTAGGGGCAAAATTTTGTCTTTAGGACATTGCATTTATGCAAGCCTCAATCTCCAAGTTTATCAGTTTTTCTAACTTTCTCTGTAGTTGTTTATATTAATCTCATATATAATTGATGTTGTGAAATTCTTGATGATCATTGGAATTTTTTATGTCATTTTTATATTTTCTAATATTGCTCCAACACATTATTGTTAGCCCATTGTGAGGTTAAGCTCACCCCTCCCCCCTTAATGTAAATAATATCGTTTGTTAAAAAAAATGAATTTTTAATTAATTATTTCAAACAAAGTTTTGAAAAGACTTTTTTTTATGACTTGAATAATAAAAACAAATTTAATAAAAACCGTTTAAAAAATTCGGCAAAAGGAAAATAACTAAAAGAAAACGGTTTTGAAATCAATTTAAAAAGACACTAGGGTTCGACCCTTACTTTAACAATCCTACGAAGTTCTTCCAAGCACTTATGACTTATACATTCATATTTTGAAGGTTAGGTTTTCTCAAAGTATGCTCTACTTAGACCTCTAATCTAGAATGTATATCAAACATGCAATCCGTCCGGACGTTCGAAGCAGATGTGAACATGAGAGACTCATTAAGCACTATGAAAACCCTTTGAAAAATCATACAACCCTTAAGACGTGATGTTCACTCTAAGTGAACTTACAATTATTAAGCACAAGAAGCCATAGCTAATTTCAGGGAACCTTTCGTCCAAAATTGCATCAAACTTTTTTTCTAAATATCCTGATGATGGCCAATCATCAAGCCACTTAGATAGTTTAAACACAATGATTAATAATTCAAAACATGCATACATAATATCATAAGTAAATTGAAAAGAAACTACATATTCTTGCTAAGGCTCGTGACCTCGCCCTAGCAAAGAAAACCCCTTGTAAAATAAACTTGAATCATCAAAAGCTCTCTAAGCCAAATTCTTCAAAGTAGTGCGTCTAGAACCCTAATGGCTAATTAGCTTTATTTATACTATTACAAAATAAAATCTTTGTTAGAAAATGTCTTCTAAAAACTAGGAAACAAAATAAGTTAAAGTAAACTAGAAAACATAATCCTAATCAATTATGAGAAATCTGTCCAGCCATAGATCAGCCACGTTCCAGGCCTTAAACACCTTCAAAATAGGCCCGAGATGACTCATTTTAAAGTTGGAGATGCCCTGAACAGATTTACAGAAGTGTCCAAATCCAAAAGACACCATCTTGGACAATAAAAAACCCAATTAAGTCCAAAATGTCACTTCGACAGCTTCGCGCACTGGTCTTTTATTTCATCACCATAAATTAACCACTAGGTAGAAAAATCTAAAAATTTGATACGAACAAGTTGAAAGACTCACAAACATCCCTCAATTGGAATCACTTCAAAATTCATCATTTGGATGACTTTTTGCTCAAGAAGGAATCGCATGTCCTACATCGGAAATATAATTCAAAGTATCAAAATCTTACCAAATTAATCACCAAAACATACTAAGATCAGAATTAAATATATAAAAAAAAATTGACTCATCAATACTATTGCTTACATACATATTGTTTAGTAGGTTTAAGTTAGAAAAAAGTAGTATCAAAATCTCACCAAATTATACCATTGTGCTATTTAAATACATATGTTTGAGAAGGCTAAATTAAACAGCATATTACAGTGACCAAAAGATTTGTAGTATTCTTTTACGAAAAAAATGGTAGCATTTAGTTGCTCATTGTTCAAAATATTGTGAACAGATTATAAACATGTTACTGGAATGTATTATTTCCTATTTTGTTGTTCTCGGGTTCATCACTTTGTTTCGGTGGATTTTGAAAATGCGTTTTTTTCTTCATCTTCACTATGTAGAGGTGTTTTCATTATGAATTTTCCTCTGCAGAGATTTTCAGCTGGTTGCTATTTTGAAAAAAGAGTCATTAGTATGGATGGTTTGTTAAATTTAACTTAAAATAGTAGGACATATAAAAAAACAGATGGGGGCATAAGCTAAGGCAGAGCTTAGTTGTGATTCTGAAGGTGCACATAAAATCCTTATTTCCCTCTATTTTCATCTACTCCATCGGATGCAATGTAAGAGCGACTAAATTAGTGCATTTCCCTCTATTTTCATCTACTCCATCAGATGCAATGTAAGAGCAACTAAATTAGTGCATTCAAACAAACTTTTTTCCTCACTTCAGTCATATGCCAATATATCTTAATGATTGTTGTGTTCCTTTCAAGTGCAAATATAAGGATAGTATAGTGGCACAAGTAAGGGTGTCGAACCACAGGAACTGATTAGACCTCTACAAATTACAAGTTTTATGTGAACCCTAACAAAACAATGAAACTAACAAATTGAGTTTGGATTTTGATTTGAAAGGTAAAGTAACTTAAAATGCAAGAGAATGTAAATATGAATAATAGAATGATTCATAAACGATGGGAATGGAACTAGGGATACCGATTTCACCATTACAAGCCAATGCCATGAAAATTAAGTCAAAACGCATTCAACTCTCCAATCTGCAACTAGGGTTCGTTTCAGATCATCCATTTGATGTGTGGTTGTGATCAAGTACTCCTAATCTACAACCTAGTTGTGATGTTCAACTTAGATTACCAAATAAGAATCCATTAAGAACAGGAAAACTTCCAAGAACCAAAGAAATCACATGGCAGGATGTATGCATAGCAGTTTCTTCATTCATTCACATGTCTACCAAGATTAAGCATGATATGTACTATAACCTTGATCAAATAATCTGTAAGAAACCTTAATGGTGATCAAACATTAAGATAAATAAACAAATTGAACTATAAAATCAGTGAATGAAACAAGAAAACATATTGATGAATCGAATACTTTAACTTAATAACATAGAGTAGGTTTGCAAGGCTACATCAAAATTCCCAACGACAGAATATATGAATATCAAGAACAACATAAGCGAAATTAAATTCATAAAAAAACCCCTTGAAGCAATTCTGATGTGGAAATCCTTCAAGAATAGCGCGGCTATGTGGTTTCTTCGGTGGCAGCGGATGGTGAAGGGAAATAGGGTTTTGTTTCTGGAAGAAAAGCCAAAGAAAGAGAGGAGAGAGAGCTCTGGGCGACCCCAAGGGAGGCTTGTGAAAAAGTGATATGAAACCCTAGTATTTATATGGTAAATGGGGCTGCAGCTGATTGCAAGGTGATCCCAACCATTAAGCCAAGGTTTTGAACCTTTTCCTTATTTGGCTCCTCCAAATTAGGCTAGATATTCCAATTTCTTTCTCATTCTGCCCTTGGTCTTCTAACCAACCAGATTCGCTTTGAATTCTTTATTTGGGCATCAAAACAGGCCACTAAACTTCTTTCCACGTTTGAATAAGGGTCAACCTCAAAAATTGCACGTTTTCACTTCTTTTGCCTTCAAATTGATCATAAAGTACATGTAACTGCATACTAACATAAAATAAGGTAAAATGCAACCAGTTTAACTCAAAAACATCACAAAGAGACTAGAAATGGATGGTATAAATGCAAGAAATATATGAGTTATCAATGATACTAATTAGACGGAGTTGGAAGTTCAAATAAATCATATTTAGCAATAAAAACAGTAAAATGAACATAGAGGATCAATCAACATCTACAAACAAATGTATATGTAGAAATTAAAACACTAAAGAAGGTATATAATCTTTATGATGAAGATGTAATAAACTGTTTCAATTAGTTTCATGAAGGAACCATATATATATGAAGGAATTCTGTGTAAAGGCACATTCACACCACCGACATTTTTTAAATAAATACAATCTCAAATTCACTCTAGCATTTCTATCTTGGAAGGCAATGTTGTGAATAAATTTATTAAATAGAAGAAAAAAAGTACAAACAAAGGGCGGGTGGGCAGGAACCTTACCACTCATAAAAAAATATAGCTTATTGAGCCAGTACAGTCTAAGAGACCAGAATAATAACTATACATGTAGAGAAATTCACATGCACAAGCTAAAGTCAGTGAAAGATAAAAAAAAAAAAAACCAAATATCTTTCGCTCCACACAAAGAAAACAAAACATCAAGGACCAAACTAGCAAAACCAAAAATTCGATCATGAAGAAAGGTTATGAATGGAAGCAGAAATGCACAAGGAGGACAAGAATAAACTCCCAAAATTATTCACACCGAAATTAGCCAAACAATCAACAATTGCATTACCCTCTTGGAAAATATGAGTGGCATGAACCTGCATGGGGAGAAAAGAGCAAGGTAATTAATCCAACGAACACGCAAAAGCCAATGAATCTTGCAAGAAGCAGAAGAAAGAAAATTGACTACTAAAGAAGAATCGTATTCAATCCACAAAAAGTTTTAACCATTTTCCTACCTAAATCCACGGCATGAACAACCGCATGCAACTCCGCATCTAAAGAAGAAGCAATTCCGATTGAAGCTGCAAAACAGCCTAACCTATTGCCAAATTCGCCAAACCAGGGGCACCACGAGCGGCATCATTAGGTTAAGTGAGCAAAAGATGATATATACTAATAAAATTGACCAAGCCGAATTAACAAGGGCAGTTTAGTTTCTGAGTTTTTGCTTTAGTTCGATCAAAATTTATTATAATACGCTCTTGTGCAACCAGTTAAGAGGGTACTTAAGATTTAAAGAACTTACGGCTTCAATGAGGAGGCCATTGATCCATATACAGTACAAAAATATGTTCTGCCCCAAAATTATCACAAGTATCAGCGACAAAGTTTGCTTCTCTTTCTCTTACGACAAGCACAAGAAGATAGAGATTACTAGAACTTTGCTGTTCGTCCAGCTCAGCATCAACTTGTTATAAAATTGGTTGAATACTGGTTACATGCTTAGCTGGCAATCCCTATCTTATGTACTCATATCTCTCCCACTTTCTCTCTTCCATTCAGATACGCCAGTGGACATTTTTGATAGTTGCCACTGATGAATGCAAGGATGAGGAACTGCATCACTCCCGGCAGGTTTGCAAATGACGAGGCCCTTCTTGGTGGAAACTCCTCCGGCGGTGGCATTCTCTGTGAAGCCGTCGCTAGGCCTGGCGTAGAGTTTCTCCAGCGCTATGGAGGATGAGAGAACTGTAGAGGAAGCTCTGAGAGAGCCATGAGAGTGTAATGGTCAGAAATTTGTGGTATGAGAGAAAAAGAGGGAGGACAGAGAGAGTGAGGGAATGGACTACGTCTATAACAATTAATTGAGCCACCAAGGGCCACGGCTTCATCACCCCCAACGAGGAAATGTAACCATATTAATAACATACATGTCATTTATTATTTAGTTTACCATATCATGTGACATAAAATCTAGTCTATAAAAAGATGCTGCTATTTGTATTTTAAAAATGTCATCTTGCATTCTTCTCGTAAAAAATAATATTTAATAAGTGTATGAATTGATTCTAGATGATTAACTTGTATATACGCCAATTTTGGTCAAGAGTACTTTAAAACGACATCTTTGTATTCTTCTATAATAAAATTACAAGTGCATGATGAATTTTTTAATGTTTCTGGCCAGATGAAGCATATTATATGGAACTTTGCTCTCCTATGCTTCAAAGAACAAAAAAGAGTGGTAAAAATTTAACTAATTCTCATTTAGTTACATAGCAATAGTTCATTAGTTAATAAAAATGTGCGGTGGAGAATTTCTGATAATACATGTACTTGAGTGATGCTCTCCTGTGCATCAAACCACAAAGGGCAAAGGTTGAGATTTAACCAAATCTCAATCGCCCACTCGTGAAAAATAATGTGCTGAGAAAATTCCCGTATGTACATTTTTTTTTTTTTTTGGAAATTCGGGCAAGGTTGCCCATAAGATGAACCACAACCAGCATTACAACACAAGGGCCCAAAATGTACAACACAGAGGCCCAAAAACAAAAAACACAAACAAACAACAGAAGCCCAATCAAAAGGTGAGACTAAAGCAAAGAAACACAAAAACAACCGGAGCCGACGCGATTTCCGCCATAGCCGCCGCGGCAACCACCAAAATCGCAGCCGTGCATGTCGATTTAGCCAAAGTCGCACCCCAAACAACACCGCGCCTCACCGAAATCAGCAACCAACGCCAAGCTTCACTCCAAGGCCAGCTACAGACACCAGAGAATTGACAGCCAAGGGAAAGAAGCTCATGGCAGACCATGAGCAACACTGCCAACAAGGGCAGACAACAAAGAGAAGGTGGGGGTGCAAGGAACACCCAACCCAGTGCAAGCACCAGATCAAAGCACACCAACTCAAAACATCGCAACAAAGTGCTACAAAGGGAGACTGAAGCTTGGAAGTTGGAGGAAGTCAGAGGAGAGATAGCAAAGGGGAGAGAAGAAGGCAAATCGGCCAATAAACCCAGGGAAGAAAACGGCGAAAGGAAGAGGAGAAAGAGAAGGAGAAAGAAACAAAAGAAAACCCACCGATCCCAGCCGGAGCTAGGACCGGTGGCGCCGGAATTAAACGCGATGGAGAAACACTCACACAGATCGGTGAGAATAACCCTCACACAGAGGGAAGGTCTCTCACGGAGAGAGAAAGGGAAAAGTCTTCCCGTATGTACATTTGGCAAAAAAAATGTATAGTATGCGTACTATGGAGGCCCAATCATATAAACCAAAAGTACACTCGATCCGACCTGCGGGTTCAGCATCCGTTTGCTCATCTCTATAAACTGATGCTCTTCCCTTTGAGTTTCAAAGACAAATTCGAAAGTGGAGGTTTTAGCTTCAATGCTCATAAACCTCAGAAGAAGAATAACCATTCTTCCATTTCACACAAATCCTTCACCCTCCATTTCTCTGAATCTCATCTCAACTTCCACACAAATCCCACGCTCGGACTCTACAAATCCCCTATCAGAATCCCAACTCAAATCCTTAGTTCTAAGCCAATTCAGCCATGGCAAATTCACAAACCTCCTCCAAAACGTCGTCGCTTTGCCCGCTCTTCTCCTCACCGCCTGCCAAAACCTCACTTCCCCAAAAACCCAGAACGGCAACGGCCTCAGCCCCTCCCTTCTCGATTCGGTTTCGAAGCGGTTCTCAATCCACGAAATGGGTCGGCAGCTGTGCGAGAATCGGTTTGATGTCGGAGCTCGCAGCGTTGCAATGGCGGCCCAGAGAAACAGAGGTGAGTCTTTGGTATTGCCTAACTTGAAATTGAAGGTTTTGATTGAAGCTATTAGGATGGTATTGGGAATTGTTTATGATGAACGTTTTGTGACATTTTCTTATGGTGGTCGTGTTAATATGGGACGTCATACTGCCATTAGGTACCTTAAGAACTCTGTAGAAAACCCCAGTTGGTGGTTTAGTGTTGGATTTAACCGCGAAAAGTTTGATCAACGAAATGTGAATAAGTTGTGCTTATTTATGCAAGAGAAGATAGATGATGAGATTTTGATTGATGTTATAAAGAAGTTGTTTGAATGCGGCGCAGTGAGAATTGAGTTGGGTAGTTGTTGCCTTGGAAGAGGGTTTCCTCAGGAAAGCGGGTTGACTTCGATTTTGATGAATATCTACTTTAATGGGTTTGATAAAGAAATTCAAGAAATGCGTCTGAGGAAGAATCAAGAGCATCCGAAATTTGTTTCGAATGAACTTGTGTCGAAGCATGATGTGTTTTATAAGCCAGTGAAGATATATGCGGTTAGATACTTGGATGAGATATTAATAATAACCTCTGGATCTAAGATGTTGACAATGGATTTGAAGAACTGGGTTGTGAAGTACTTAGAGGGAACACTGGAATTGAAGGTGGATGGGCTAAAAACAGCTATTCATAGCGCAGTTTCTGAGAAGATTGATTTTATGGGGATGGAATTACAGGCAGTTCCGCCTTCGGTTTTGAATCCCCCCATGTCAGAAAAGGCCACCAGAGCACGAAAAAAGTACCTAAGACAGAAGGAAGTCAAAGCTCTGGAATTGAGAAATGCCAGAGAGAGGAACAGGAAGAAATTGGGATTGAAAATAATGAGTCATGTTTATAAGAAGTTGAAGAGAAGTAGTGGGTTTAAATCTGAACATCAAATTGAGAATGAAGTCAGGGAAATCTTCAGAACCTGGGGTGGCGAGACAGTGCAAGAGTTTCTTGGGTCGTTGGAGGAGCATTGGGAATGGTACCATAAATTATCAGCAGGTGATTTTCTCTCTTTGAGGCACATTAGAGATCAACTGCCTCAAGAGCTTGTTGATGCTTATGATAAGTTCCAAGGGCAAGTACACAAGCATTTGAACCCAGTCAAAGCTAGAAGGGCATTGGAGGAAGAAGAAAGGAGGGCAAAAGAAGAAGAGGAACAGAAATATGCTAAGGCCACAGTTGAGGATTTGGCAAAGCTCTGTGTGAAAGCCGATGCACCGATAGAACTTATTAGGAAGATGGTTAGGTTGATTGGGTTTACAAATCATATGGGTCGTCCCCAACCAATTACTTTACTAACTGCACTGGAAGATGCTGATATCATTAAGTGGTATGCGGGTATAGGGAGAAGATGGCTGGAATTTTACTGCTGCTGCCATAACTTCAAGATGGTCAAAACTGTTGTGACTTATCACATGAGGTTCTCTTGCATATTGACTCTAGCGGAAAAGCACGAATCCACCAAACAGGAAGCCATGAAACATTATACTAAAGATTTGAAAGTCTTTGATTTAGATGGAAATGAAGAAGTACACTTCCCCACAGAAAGGGAAGTGAAAATGATGGGAGATAAAAATCTCTCTGATCCAAAACCTGTGGATGGGGCGCTATCTTTGGCTTTGATTAGATTAGCTTCTGATGAGCCTCCGTATTCATGTGTCGCTCATTTCTGCAACAGAACTGATACCATTGTTTATCGGGTACGACTACTGCAAAATCACTTGAATGTGAACCCCATGGATGAAAAGAAATGGGTCCCTGGTATGGGTGCAATTAACGAAAGCCTCAACTTGAAATGTTTTCCGGTTTGTCCTGATCATACACATGATTTATACATGGGGAGAATCACCTTTCAGGACATTGATTGTACTTCATTTGTGGAGGTAGACTGAGTTTTACATTCCTCTGGTTCGGTGTGTGATTAGGTCCTAGTCTACAAGGGCCGTTGATGCGTTGAGGTTGAGAATTCTTGCGTCTGCTTAAGCCAGGTGTGTGATTTTTGTACATTATCTCCGCTGTGTATTAAGTAGTAGTGATAACAAGGAAACTTTTCGATAATATATGATTCCGCATCTTACATCTCATTTGTAGACTAGAATTAAGTAGTAAACTAAAACTTCTCACAGGCCGTTTGGATGGTAAATAACTTTGCTGATGAAATAGACCAGCGAAGATTGCTCTCTTTTCCCGAATTTTAAGATTTTGCATACCTCTACTTCAAAAACGGATTTTGCATATGGAAACCCGATTTTGTTTTCGTGTGATGAGGCGTCATAAGTTTCTTGTATTATAAACTTAATTATTTGCATATCTCCTTTGTTGCACTAAACATTAACAGTTGAAGTACTCGGCTCCTTCTGGTTATGAGGTCCCTGGAATGAGAAATTTTTCATTGTGATGGGAACATGAGTGATACACCACATGTTTTTATGCAAGTGGTGGCAAATTTTATTTTTTAAGTTATTAACTTTTTAACACACAAATCCCACCATTTGTATAGTGATACGTGGTGTACCACCTCATGTGCCGATCAACGTCGAACGTCGAATGAATGACTTTTTGGTTCATTCACCATGGTAGTTTGATTGAGACCATGGAAGAAAATGCCGATAATATCGGCGAAATATCGCCGATATTATTGGTTTTTCGCGCAATGGATATTTAAATAGGTATCCAAATGGTTTTCGTCAAAATATCGCGATATTATCGATAATATCGCCATATTTTGGAAATATCGCGATATTTTTTGAACTGCTACTCGGAGAAGAACGCCGGAGCTTCTACAGCTCCGGTCGACTGTAAAACAGGACCTAGACTCCGATCTAAGGGGTCCGAGACTTGTCGGAGGAGGAAGACGAGGAGGCGAAGCAGTCGACACGGACGACAACGTTTTCGACTTGGGGGACGAGGGAGTGGAAGCGGCGGGAAACGACGCAGCAACGGCCGAGGGTGGCGGTTGCTGCTGCGGCGGCGGATTTTGATTCCCGGTGGAAGCCATGGGAGGAGGAGCAACAGATCTATCAATATGTGTGTGGGTTTTGCATGTGAATGAAAAAGATGGGATTTTGATTCCCTGACGGAATGGATTTTAGAGAGAGAGAGAGAGAGAGAGAGGGGCGATCGAGAATTTGGGATTTGCAGAGAGAGTGGGATCTGAAGAGAGTGACGAGCAGGGAGGAGAAAGAGAGACAGCAAAAAATAATTAAAAGTTGTGGGAATGAGGAAGGACTTTGGAGTGAAGAAGTGGGGACTTGGAAGAGACCACTATAAGATAGTAGGAGGTGATTATTATTTGAGATTTTATGAAACGACGAAGTATGTCATTTCGTGTTTTTGACATAATATTTTATAATATTAATATAAAAATTGACGTTAAACTGTAAATTGTCAGTAGTGTTTAAATTATGTCTTCGTGAAAATATCAATATGCAAATTGTCAGTAGTGTTTAAATTTTTCAGTAGTGTTTAAACTTCTTTCATTAATTACTACATATTTTCTACACTCACAATGTTTGCCAGGTCGCTATATAATCAACTTAAATCAGTTAAATCCATCATGCAATGCATTTCCTTCCAATTTTTTGTGATAAACTAATAGATAATTGATTAAATAAACATCCTGCAAAGTTTCAATAAAAACTTTCATGTTTTTCTTACAATTTTTGTGGTTTCCATATTATTTTTATCGATATCGATAATATCCCGATATTTCCATCGATATTTCCGTATTTTTGAACTACCAATATTTCCGATATCATCGATATTTAATACCTTGATTGAGACAACATTCCCGTTTTTCCAGTAGTATAAAACTATCTGGGATCAAAAGGAGCGGGGTAAAGCCATACTGTGTTCTTGCTGTCGATATTTGTTTTCCGGCGAATCCTTGACGTAAATGGCTCAAGATTCTTAGAAGTCTCCCACCCATTGGTGTAAATACATCTTTGTCAAGAAGAAAAAAAAAATCCAAAATAATCTTGAACACAAGTCATGTGCCACAACATGCTTTAGATGGAAAACTTACAGAGTTAAGGTAAGATGACAAATTAATGATTTTGAAAAATTTATATGACAAAGAGCTTAAAAATTTATGTTCATATGACAAACTAAAAAAGGTGTATAAGTTCATGTGATATTTCAAAAATTTAATATGAACTATGAATTTTTTTAATGCATAGAACAAATTGATGGTATGATTACTAAGTAACATAATCATCCAAATGTATGGAACAAATGGACGGTTCACCATGAATATACTACTCGGTACTTATACTGTTGATTTGTTCTATACATTTGGATGCATAAAAATCTCAAATTCGAATTATTTTTTGTATAGGATGATCATCAAATGAAAAATAAGAAATGAAATGGTGTGCTTTATTCACAAAAAATGAGATATGTGCATTCCCTCGTGAGGATGCTAGTATTATCCATATTTTCACAACAAAACTATAGTTTATAAAGAAGCTAGTCACAACAAAATATCTAGGGGTTAAACCTAGGGGTGATTTTCAGTCGGATCGGATTGGAAATAAGCATTCCAATCCCAATCCAAAGAAGTTTCGGGAATCAAATATTTCAGAATAGTATAAAAATTTATTAGAAATTTCAGAATTGATATTATCTCGAAATTTTTGGAACATAATTTGAATCTCCTATATTTTGCAAGACTTTGAAAAATTTCAAACCTTTATGTATCCACCATTCTTCTTCTTTTTTTTTTTTTTTGCAATATTTATAGGCCGTTACGTATGTGTATACTCTTCGTTTTTAATACATAATAGTAAGATTTAATATACAAAATGCGAAATAAAGCATACATAAACATAACATTAAGCATGATAAATAAGAATATGCATGGTTTGTTTTACGGAAATTTTATTTAAACTCATCTAATCTCTTTCTATACTCAACTTAAATTTTAAATGTTAATTGTTTATTTTACCCTATTGCATAATTACTATTAAGTACAAAATGAAATTAATAATAAAAACCAAATTTATCAATAGACCCACATTCTATAATTAAACCGTAGCATCACCCTTTGTTTATCCTGAGTTCATCCGACTAAAACACTAATACCTCTTAAGGAGAAAAACAAGCTTTTCTATTGATGGATGGTGATTTTGAAGTTTTTAATCCTCCAACTAAGATATGACTCGATTTATGGATATTTTGTTTGTTTGCTTCTTTGGATTAAATTTCATACTTTTTACATTATATTGTTTTTGTTTTTCTTTGCCGTCTGAATGCGCCCCAAAACACCAATGCAAGGATTTTTTATTGGTATTGCAAAGACATAAAACTTGATTCTTGGTGCAAATAAAGATTGCTCAACCTTAACCACGAACTAGCAGGTGGCATGTCTTGCACCTTTTTTTATTCGAAATAGCTCCAATTTGTTTATTTGTTTATTAACATAGCAGCAAAACACCCAGCCCTATGTCACTTCAAAGTTTCTTAAAAATTACATGAAAATACTCGATTTAAAAAGGAATGAACGCTTGCATAACATTCTCTTGGCAAATTCAAGTCTATGGAATGATCTCTTGGATACTAAGTCCATGGATGGGTTGTGGTAGCAGAAAGAAAAAAAAAGTAGCCATCGAAATGCTAATTCTATACGACATATGCAATTATAGAGGGGCAAAGGACGCCTCTTTGAAAGAAAAAAATATTCAATTAGAGATGTTATTTTATAAAGGGAATGGGTGTAAAGATAATTTTACATTTTGAATTGGGTTTGAGAAGGTAGTTTAGGTAATAAATTTGGGTTTAAAGAGATATTAATTCTTTAATAAAAATTAATATGGGTGAAGAGAGTAAGTTGGGTGTAGAAAGAAGTTAGATGAGTTCAAATAAAATTTCCCTTTTTTATAGTACTAAGATTGAGAAATTTTGGGTCGAATAAGTACATTCCAATTTCCATCCAAATAGCCCAACGTGGTTGGGGGTATGGCAATTGAGAATTCCAAATAAAGTGGAAAAATTTTGTTTGGCGATGTTGCAACAATGCATTGGTTGTGCGCTAGAATCTCCAACGAAGACATATTAGAGTGCCTGAGACGTGTGGCATTTGTGCAACGCATACTGAGATGGAGAATCATCTATTATTCGAATGTGAATTTAGTCGGGCATTTTGGTTTGGCATACTGCTTCAACTAAATTTGCGGGAGGTGTTCGGGCAAGAAATCTGGCTAGTGGGCGTTCCTGGCTCGAACACTCAGCTCCCCGAGGAGTTGGCACTTTGGTTGATTGTTGGGCTCTTGCTTGTCGCAATGCTGCAAGAGGAGAACAAAGTTAGTTCTGAAATGTGCCTTTGTGGGGCCTTAGGTATAGGCATTGAGGCTCACAATCAAAACCAACTAAGTGCTTAGGCATGCCACTGCCATCTTTGTATGGCAGATGTAGAACAAGTGTATTTTAAGCCGATTACTTGTGCCCTAAGTTATTTCTGACTTCTTGTTTATCAAAGGATTGTTGTAGATGGGTTAAGTCTACATTACGTTCTTTTCTATGCCTTGAGATCAAGGACCTTTAGTTATCTTGTATGTTTAAAGGGTGAAAGTCCAGATCTGATCAAACATCAGTTTAACTCATTTCCATCCTCTTATGACGATAAAACCATTAAGTAAATCAGATCTGAGAACTAATGGGGTTTTGGGTCATCAAAAGACTGAAAACAACTTGAAAATAAACTGGGGGATGCATTATAACACCAGATCTATTAATTGAAAGACAAAACAAAGAGGGTCGGGCAAGATTAAACGTCTTGCAGTCTCTTCTCTTTGCCGTTACAAAAGGATTGAGTACTAAAGATGATGACTGGAAAGAGTTTATATACGAGAGATCAATACTACAATATTTAGGAAAAGGTAGCAAAGCTTTTACATAGACAAAATATGTCTTTCTAAGGAAATCTAAGGCTAAAAAGGTGCAGAGTCTTGACAAATCACAGCTTTCTGGGTACTTGCTTGGCTGGGAGACAAGTTATATGTTTGTTTGTTTGATTGGTTGAGTGTCCTTGCCTCTAAGCCCTCTTCCTCCTTTTATATATGAATTAACCTAACTTGTGTTGTTTATGTTCTTGCCCGAAAGCAATTGGAGAGTAGGGAACCATCAGTATTTTACATGCTATGCCATTCATAAAGTGCTTTTGGGCCGATAGTTGGTGGATTTCCATCTGTTGTCACTTCCTTTGTAAGCATCTAATCTTTGCATTTAATGAGGAGCCATCATGTTGTCTCGAAGTGGACATCTAGACTTGGTGCTGGGCTTCGGGCAGAAACTCCTCTTATTGAACTTTTTTGGGCTTTCTCGCCTCTAAGCTCAAAGTTAAATATTAACCCAAACAGGAGGAGGTAGTGGGGGTGGATTTCATTGATAGTTGGAAAAAAGATTTGTTCGAAAGTTTAGGATGTGGTGGAGAAGGAGGATATCCTGCAGAGCATTGTGCTGAAGGGCCTTCCAACATTTGGTACCCTCAAACTCAACTGCAATGCAGCGTGGTGTAGCAAACGAAAACCGGGGGTGCGGGATTGGTCCTTCGGGACTTTGTTGGGCTATTGGTTGCTGTTGAAGGGCCGGATAAGTTGCAGGCGTCATCTGCTGTGACGGCAGAGGCAGCTGCTATTAAGGAGCGTTGTGTTTTGTCGGCAGGAAGGTTACAATAACTTGGTTGTTGAATCCGATTAGCAGGTCGTGATTCAAATGGCTAAAAGGATGAACAGTGTGGATGCAGCAATGGAAAATACAATACATGATATATGGGCTATTGCAAATGAAGTGGGGATCGCTTCTTTTGAGTTTACTTGCAGGGAAGGTAACCGAGCAGTGCATGCCGTGGCTGCGTTTGTTCAAACCCATGTGGTTCGTTTAGCTAGGCCCAGAGTTTCTTCTTAATATTCTAGCTAATGATGTAAACCTTTCAATTCGTATTTAATAAAAAGTTATCTTTATGACAAAAAAAAAAAAAAAAAAATTGCTATCCAAGTCTTTAGAAATTTTGGACTCGAAACAGAAATTTTTTTATTCGGATTGAAATTTCCAGTCCCACTTGCACCTCTAGTCAAACCTAAAACATTTTTCACAATTGCTAGAAAAACGAAGGCTAGATAATTTTAGTGGGGAGGTTGTGTAGGAACTTCCATTAAAACTCATGGCTTCGTCATTATGTTTATTGGATTTCATAACCTTTATGATGAAGTTATATTGTCAATTTAGTTATGACCAATACATTTTCATACTTAACTGGTTGGCCGATCGTGTTGGGGTGTGTCAATTTGATAGCAGTTGTCTCATCGTTAGAAGAAGTAAAGTTTGTTTTGATTTTTGTAACATTATTGCTTCAGTGCTATGAGTTTAATAACTCTTACAGTCATATTTTATAGGAACTAACTTAATATATCTACAATAAACTCACATGTTTTGAACATCAATTTTTGGAAAATCTTTTTTTTTTTTTTGAAAGGTAACGTGTCACACAACCATGCCAATATAAACCGCTGTGTTTTTATTCAAGTCGTCGATGTGGGACTCTTTGGCACTAATTTCTATTCGTTTGCTCAGTGATTTGAAGTTCCTTTGTGCACAAAACTGAGAATACAAATCTCTGTAGCTCCTCCTGTACTCAAAAGATCTATTCTTCTTCGTCCACTCTCGTTCTTCTTCTTCCTCCTCTTCCTCGTTTTCTTCTTCCCCTTCCTCGTCTTCATCCACGCTCGTAACTGGAATCTTCTTCTTCGTCCACACTCATATTCTGGTCTGGTCTCAACTGGAATCAAACCCTCTTCCCCATTTTTGAAAGTTAATCACTCTGTAAGCTCGTTTTGATGACCTCGACAGCGCTGTTTCGGTTTTTGGTTCGATTCAAGAACCAAATACCATGTTGTGGAATTTAATGATGAAGTCCCATGTCGAATGTGGTCAGCGTTGTTGCTGTACACAAAGATGCGTGAGTTGGGTGTTTCGCATGATTGCTTTACGTTCCTGATTGTAAACCGGGCGGTTATGACCCAGCACGAAGCAAGCGATGAAGGGGTTACCAGTGTACTGGGCCAACCCTGAGAATTTGGGGTCCTAGGCGAGTCCTCGAAGTGGGGCCCTAAAGTTCTCTGGCCGTCGGTTCTTTGTACATTGATATGTATAAAAAAAGAATTCGCTATATACATTAAAAAAATTCTATTTCTATATTAAATATCATTAAAAATTAGTATCAAAAGAAGATAGATATACAAACATTAGTTAAATATTATACGTCTCACGTTTTTATAAGCAAATGTATTAAATGTTTGCAATCAAGCGTCTAAGATTGAGAGTGAAGAACAATAAACTTGATGATCAAGAGAGTAAAGAACAATAAAACTTGAATGACGAGTATAGTAAATTCGACAACGCCAATTGTTTCTCTAATTTTTTTTTTCTATAATCAACATCACACAAATGAATTGAATATTGAAATAATCCAGTGAATAATTGACATACCCCGACTGAGATTGAGGCATGCTGCCCGTCATGTGAGGGTGACGTAGCCATGTGCACAGTGCGGAAGCAATAAAGATAAGAAATATACGAATAAATAAAAATTGAAAGTTACTAATGTGCACTAATAAACAGGAAGTGCTAGGAGTGAGATACAAGTGTAATTACTCATAATCAGAGCATAGAAAGTCTAGATGCAGTCTAGTAGGACAAATACTAATTATACAGTACCAAAATACGTCCTACAATTATTTAGTTCTGTCAGAACCGCCGAAATCCTCGTACGCCACCAACAACAAGTGTACCTAAAACCTGGACGGGTGCAAAACAGAAAATGTGAGTGGGCAAAAACAAATGTTTTCAAATTCATTTCATTTCTCAAAAGTTATAATCCCTTGCCGTAAAACATAAATAATTTTCCCAGAAATAGAATATAAACATATGCATAAATATATATGTAAATATCTCAATTCAAATCATGCTTCACATAATCATATTCATAAGTATGCTATGCCAAAACATAAAATAGAATAAGTAACTCATGTGAGAATAAATTCATGAAAAATAACATATTAGTCGGAACCCCTGCATAAGTCTGCACGGTTGAATTCATAGCTCATTATTCAATCTAGCCGGAGTCACTACAATGGCCTATACGGCACTACACTGCACACAAGTCGGAACCACTAAAAGGGTCTGTACGACAAGACTGGGTGTAATATAATTATGCTCAATACTATGCTCTCATAATAGTTGGGCGATAAATCGCTAGTCACCTACAAGTCGGAACCACTAAAAGGGTCTGTACGACAAGACTGTGCACCTAAATTGGATCCAATGTGAGCATATGGTGTGGGAGGTGACATTATAAACAAGCCTGTGTCATATCTCTGGCTAAATCACAATCACCCTATGTGTAGGTTTATGAGCTCAATGTTTCTCAATCACAACTTTAATCATATTCACCATTCATAACTCACTTGAGCTTACCTGAGCGTCCACAGCACAACAATTGTATAATATGCATCATATACCAATTCATATACAAAATATAATTTCATATGCATGGCATTTCAAGGCATACTTTCATTTAAAGGCATTTTTTGGGAAAATATTAAGTATATAAGTATATACTGAAAACCAAAAGCCCACTCACTGGTATGTCGAAGGGTCGTAGCTCCCGAGTCGCCCTTGACTGCGCTCGTCCTCAGGATAAGCCTCCCCTATATGCGAAACAACTATAACAAGGTTAGTTTAAAGCACCTAACCAATACTAGCTAATAACTTCTCATGGATAACTCAAATGAGTGTTTGAATATACCAACGTGATCTACACAACCTCATGAACATCCCCATATTTTTAGAATAATTTTTCATGACTCCACGCACCCTCACGCGCCGGCCAAGGCACGGCAACACGCGCCGCCCACGCATAGGGACCTTAACAGAATTCCTTAACCCCGTTAGGAATATTCCGTCAAATAGTGACGAAAACCGTTAAACTAACCAACGCCGTTAGGAATATCCTGTCAAAGTTGACGGAATATTCCGTCATCCCCTACCTTAGAACTCCGGTGACTGTCGCTGGCACCGGAAACCGGGAAATTCTTAAAATCCTTATATCTCCGTCAATTCTTAACCAAAACTCATGAAACTTGAACCAAATTGAAGCTTAGGAAAAATAGAACATAATCTTACCAATTCCAAGCTCCAAAAATCACGGGATCTTGCTTGAGAAAGCTCGACAATTCCGGCCAAATTTCAGACTCTTTAAACTTGACTTTCCGACGTCCAATTTGCTTGGTTTTTCTTCTCCGAGCTTCATACGAACGTCCTAAAGCTCTCTATGAGCTTAAAATCCCCTGAAACATCCATAATTATGACCACATGAACAGTACTCAAATCATGGGTGATGGTTCCTCGGGTTTTCGAAGGTTTCAAGTTCTAAAAATAGTACGAATGGACTCAGGTGCTTGTAGGGAACAAGAATATTACATTTTGAAAGTCGATCCATGCATGAAAGCTTGGGTTTGAAGTTCATCCGTACAAAGTTGACGGAAACAGGAGGAAATCATGAGGGAGGAGAGAGAGAGAGAGTGCACGGGAAGGAGAGAAAGAGAGTTTGTGTGTGTGCGTGTGGTCCACGTGGGTTACCAATCAAAACCACAAAAACTATGTTCTAATTTGATCCAAAAATTAAGGAAAAACATAAGTTTGGACCACCACTAACATGCATAACACACACCACAACACTCACGTCCAAGGGTAAAATAGTCAACTCACTTAATCGCTAATTTATTTCAAAAAGGGCTGTGACAATCTACCCACCTTATAAAAAATTTGTCCTCGAAATTTATACAATCATATAATCCACTAATAATCATAAAATAAACGTGGATACATCTCTCTCATCCGGTCCTCTGTCTCCCAAGTAGCTTCTTCCACTGAATGATTTCTCCACAACACTTTCACCAAATGCACTGTCTTATTCCTCAGCTCATTATCCTTCTAATCCAAAATAGTCACTGGTTCCTCATCATAGGTTAAATCCGAATTAATTTCCAAAGATTGAGGAGGAATCACATGAGAAGGATCTACAACATAATGGCGAAGCATCGAAATATGAAACATATCGTGTACCTTAGACAACTCTGAAGGCAACTCAAGCCTGTAAGCAACCTCACCGACTCGTTTGGTGATCATATATGGTCCATTATACCTAGGACTTAACTTGACTTTCTTTCCAAACCTCACAACACCTCTCCATAGTGATAGCTTTAGAAATACCCAATCACCTATATTATACATTCGGTCAGGGGCATGTCTGTCTGCTATACTCTTTTGTCGATCTTGGGCCACTTTCATGTTAGACTTAATTACCTGAACATTTTGAGTAGTCTCGTCCACAATCTTAGGTCCCACTAAAACTTTTTCGCCAACCTTTGACCAACATAAAAGTGTATGACAAGATTTCCCATAAAGTGCCTCAAAAGGTGCCATACCAATACTCGAATGGTAACTATTTTTGTAGGTGAACTCCATCGAATCCAAACAATCATGCTAACCATCGCCAAACTGCAGCACTGAAGATCTCAACATATCTTTTAATGTCTGAATGGTCCTCTCAGATTGTCCATCAGTCTGAGGATGATATGTCGTACTATAAAGTAATCTCGCACCAAGAGCTTCCTGGAATGCTATCCAGAACTTAGAAGTAAATCGAGGATCCCGATCCGAGATAATATTAACTGGAACACCATGGTACTTCACGATCCTCGATATGAATAACTTAGCTAATCAGCTTAATGGATATTTTTCCCTCATTGGAATAAAGTGTGTTGACTTAGTAAGCTGATCAACTATCACCCAAATGCCATCATAACCATTCTGTGTACGAGGAAGCTTGTATACAAAATCCATGGTAATATTTTCCCATTTCCACTATGGAATGGGAAGTGGTTGCATGAACCCAAACGGCTTCTTCCTTTCAGCTTTAACCTGTTGGCAAATGGCACACCTACTCACATATTCGGCAATTTCCCTTTTCATACCTAGCCAATAATAAATGGGTCGAATGCTATTATACATCTTGCTACTTCATGGATGCATTGCATTATGTGCTTCATCAAGGATTGCCTTCTTTAATTCCATATTATTCGGCACATACATTCTACTCTCTTGCATAAGCATACCATCAGATTCTCGGATTCTGAAGTCTTTCTTCTTCCCTTGATTCCTTGCTTGAATTATTTCCTGGGTCTCTTCATTATTCATCTGGGCCTCGCGCACACGATAAATTAAAATTGGCCTAACTTGAAAATTAGCAAGCAAGGCTTCCTCTCGATCTTCCACTCCTAACTCCACTCTAGTGAACCTCAAATCCACAAGAAGAGGAACATGACAATCATAGATGGCATTAAGTCTAGCTGGAGTCTTTCTACTAAGTGCATCCGCCACTGCATTTGTACGACCAGGGTGATACTCAGTCGTGCAATCATAATCACTAAGCAACTCAATCCACCTCCGCTGTCGAAGATTTAGATCTCTCTAAGTAAAAAGGCACTGAAGACTCTTATGATCCGTGAAGATCTTACATTTCTCGCCATAAAGATAATGTCTCCAAATCTTCAAAGCAAAAATGATAGCCGTTAACTCCAGATCATGAATAGGGTAATTTTTCTCTTGAGGTTTCAACTATCTCGAAGCATAAACAATCACCTTACCATGTTACAACAACACACAACCCAAACCATTCAAAGAAGCATCACTTTAGACCTCGAAATTACCACTATCATCTGGGAGTGCTAGAATATGTGCATGAGTAAGATAATACTTCAATTGTTGAAAACTTTTTTCACAATTATCATCCCACTCAAACTTAACATCATTTCGGGTCAATCTCGTCAATGGAAAAGCAATCACTGAAAAATGCTTAACGAACCGTCTATACTAGCCTGCTAGGCCAAGAAAACTTCGTACCTTGGTGACGGTTCGAGGTTGCTCCCAATTCTCCACAGCTGCCATTTTTTGAGAATCCACTCGGATACCTTGAACTGATATAACATGTCCCAAAAATGCCACTTGATCTAACCAAAATTGGCATTTGCTAAACTTAACATATAACTTGTGTTCTCTCACACTTTTCAACACCAATTTAAGATGTCTAGCATGCTCAGCTCTAGACTTAGAGTATACCAGGATATTGTTAATAAAGACAATGACAAACCTGTCCAAATAAGGCTGGAATACTCGATTCATTAAATCCATGAAAGCTGCTGGTGCATTAGTTAACCCGAATGGCATCACAAGAAATTCATAATGACCATATCGAGTCCTGAATGCGATCTTAGGGACATCTTCACTTCTAATCTTCAACTAGTAGTAACTAGACCTCAAGTCAATCTTAGAGAATACACAGGCACCTCAAAGTTGATCAAACAAATAATCTATACGAGGCAATGGATAACGGTTCTTAATTGTTACCCGATTCAATTGCCTGTAATCAATGCATAGCCTCAAGGTTCCGTCTTTCTTCTTTACAAATAAAACTAGAGCTCCCCAAGGTGAAGTACTAGGCTGAATAAAACCTTTATCCACTAATTCTTGCAACTGAACTTTCAATTCCTTTAATTCAGCATGAGCCATTCTATAAGGAGTCAAAGATTTATGATTCGTACCTGGAAGCAGATCAATAACGAACTCCACATCTCTATCCGGCAGCAATCCAGGTAAATCATCAGAGAACACATCCAGAAAATGCCTGACCACACGTACATCTTCCACAATACTAGGAGCATTATCATCCAACACCATATGAGCCAAATATCCTTGACAACCTTTCGATAACAATCTTTTTGCTATCATGGCAGAAATAACACCATGCCTCAACCTACTAGGCTCTCTTAGGAATGTAACTTCAGGTAATCCAGGACGATGGAAAGTAACCGTCTTTCCATAACAATCTATCTTGGCACGATTAAAGATTAGCTGGCATAACCACATCCTCCACCATCACTGGACATCCTGGATATACCCGATCCACATAGCATCTCTCCCCTCTAGGCATAGAAAATTCTAAATCGAATCCTAGAGGTGTAGGATGAGTTTGCATCATTTGAACAAATGTATGAGAAACAACAGAATGCGTAGCACCAAAGTCAATCAATACTCTAGCAAAATGACTAAGAATATTTAACGTACCCATGATTAAATCAGAATTATTCTGAGCATCTTGCAGTGTCATGTTATGGATGCGTCCCTGATTCTGCTGTTGTCCACCACGACCTCTGTTAGCATGAACACCACATCATTGTGTTGATTGACCAGATTGCCTTGAAGATCTTGCACTGCTAGCAGCAATCTCTACCTACTGGGGCTGTCCCCCTTGGTACCATTGGGATCCACGTGCTGAATGCGACTGATATGGCATAGAACCTCCCTGATGCTGAGAGTAACCACCCTGATAATGAGGATCCTGTGAGTACTGATACTGCCCTGAAGTATAATGAGCGACGTCACCCTGATAATGATAAGCACCACCATGACCAATCTGGCCATAACCACTAGATCCTAAAGCTTGCTGGGTCGGCGCAGGTGGTGGTAAGGAAGGTTGCTGGGGCCTCTGCTGATTCTGAGGGCAATGTACAACCCTATGCCCCATCTGTCCATAAGTATAGCATGCACTGCTACCTTTCCTACACTCCCCATAATGCCTATTATCACACCTGCGACATAAAGGAGCACCTGAACCACCTGAACCACCGAAGTCCCTATGCCTCTGAAATCTCGAGCCTCAAGAAAATCTACCACCTCTCCTTAGCATATTAGAGCTCAAGCCTCCACTAGAAGAGCTGGAACTGCCACCGCTTCTCTTAAAACTCTGGGTCTTACGAGGTCCTTGAGATAATTGACCTCTACCTTTATCATCTCGTCTTTGGTTCCCATTCTTTTCTTCTTCATCTTCACTTTCACTGGCATGTTCTCTGAGTTCTCAATCCTCAGTAAAACCTCATAAAACTCCTGGTAAGTGACACAGGGAGTTGATGTCATTATAGAACGCCATTTCTTGTTAGTTCCCAACCTGAAGCGACGTAACATCTCAACCGGATTAGCAACAACCTCCGGATCATATCGAGACAAATTAGTGAACCTCCTGTAACACTTATTCGTTGACATCTTTCCTTGTTTCAGATGAGTAAACTATTGTTTCTTGCGATCAATATACTCAGGGGGAATAAACCTTTTCTGAAACAACTGTTTAAACACTTCCCAATCTGCTACAACCTCTAGTGGCATCTTATATGACTCATGTCTCCACCAGGATACAGGCTTCAGACCCAAAAACCAGGTAGTCGTCTCTACCCACATATCAGGAGGAAGATTCCCCTGACTCTGCATCACAAGAAAAGTCTTCTCAACATGATAAAGCCATTTCTCCGCTCCCTCATGTCATTCATTTCCATGAAATGAGTCAGCTTCAGGTTGTACACAGTCTCAAGAGGTGTTCTTTGAGGAGGACATAACGAAGATTGAATGGCATTAACCATAGCTTCCCCTAATTGAGCAATATTAGGGAAACTAGGTTCAGCTGAGTGATGTGGCTCTCTACGAGGCGGCATAGTTCTGACAGAAGACATCACATGATTAGATCATTTAAAAGATATATAGCACTTCTAAACATAGGCTCTGATACCAAACTGACACACCGCGACCAAGATCGAGGCATACTGGCCGTCACATGAGGGTGATGTAGCCATGTGCACAGTGCGGAAGCAATAAAGATAAGAAATATACGAATAAATAAAAACTGAAAGTTAGTAACAGGAAGTGCTAGGAGTGAGATACAAGTGTAATTACTCCTAATCAGGGCATAGAGAGTCTAGGTGCAGTCCAGTAGGACAAGTACTAATTATACAGTACCAAAAGATGTTCTACAATTATTTTGTTCTGTTATAACCATCGAAATCAACGTATGCCACCAACAGAAAGTCTACCTAAAACCTGGAGGGGTGAAAAACAGAAAATGTGAGCGGGCAAAAACAAATGTTTTCAAATTCATTTTATTTCTCAAAAGTTCTAATCCCTCGCCGTAATTTTCCCAGAAATAGAATATAAACATATGCATAAATATATATGTAAATATCTTAATTTAAATCATGCTTCACATAATCATATTCATAAGTGTGTCATGCCAAAACATAAAATAGAATAAGTAACTCAGGTGAGAATAAATTCATGAAAAATAACATATTAGCCGGAACCCCTGCATAAGTCTGTACGGCTGAATTCATAACTCATTATTCAATCTAGCTGGAGTCATTACAATAATCTATACGACACTACACTGCACACAAGTCGGAACCACTAAAAGGGTATGTACGACAAGACTGGGTGTAAAATAATTATGCTCAATACTACACTCTCATAATAGCTGGGTGATAAATCGCTAGTCACCTACAAGTCGGAACCACTAAATGGGTTTGTACGACAAGACTGTGCACCTAAATTGGATCCAATGTGAACATATGGTGCGGGAGGTGACATTATAAATAGGCCTGTGTCATATCTCTGGATAAATCACAATCACCCTATGTGCAGGTTTATGAGCTCAATGTTTCTCAATCATAACTTTAATCATATTCACCACTAATAACTCACCTGGGCTTACCTGAGCGTCCACAGCACCACAATTGTATAATATGCATCATATACCAATTCATATACAAAATATAATTTCATATGCATGGCATTTCAAGGCATACTTTCATTTAAATGCATTTTCTGGGAAAATATCAAGTATAAAAGTATATACTGAAAACCAAAAGCCCACTCACTGGTATGTCGAAAGGTCATAGCCCCCGAGTCGCCCTTAACTACACTCGTCCTCGCGATAAGCCTCCCCTATATGCGAAACAACTATAAAAAGGTTAGTTTAAAGCACCTAACCAATACTAGCTAATAACTTCTCATAGATAGCTCAAATGGGGTGTTTGAATATAGCAACGTGATCTACACAACCTCACGAACATCCCATATTTCTAGAATAATTTTTCATGACTCCACGCGCCCTCATGTGCCGGCCAAGGCACGGCAACACGCGCCGCCCACGTGCAGGGACCTTAACGGAATCCCTTAACCCCGTTAGGAATATTCCGTTAAATAGTGAAGAAAACCATTAAACTAACCAACGCTGTTAGGAATATTCCGTCAAAGTTGATGGAATATTTTGTCATCCCCTACCTTAGAACTTCGACGACCGTCGTCGGCGTCGAAAACTGGGTAATTCTTAAAATCCTTATATCTCAGTCAATTCTTAACCAAAACTCATGAAACTTGAACCAAATTGAAGCTTAGGAAAAATAGAACATAATCTTACCAATTCCAAGCTCCAAAAATCACAGGATCTCGCCTGAGAAAGCTTGACAATTCTGGCTAAATTTCAAACTCTTCAAACTCGACTTTTCGATGTCCAATTTGCTTGGTTTTTCTTCTGTGAGCTTCGTATGAACGTCCTAAAGCTCTCTATGAGCTTAAAATCCCCTGAAACATCCATAATTACGACCACATGAACAATATTCAAATCGGGGGTGATGGTTCCTCGGGTTTTCGAAGGTTTCAAGTTCTAAAAATAGTATGAATGGACTCAGGAGCTTGTAGGGAACAAGAATATTACCTTTTGAACATCGATCTGTGCGTAGCTTGGGTTCGAAGTTCGTTCGTACAAAGTTGACGGAAACAGGAGGAAATCGTGAAGGAGGAGAGAGAGAGTGCACGGGAAGGAGAGAGAGAGAGAGTGTGTGTGTGTGTGTGTGTGTGTGTGTGTGTGTGAGTGGTCCACGTGGGTCACCAATCAAAACCACAAAAACTAAGTTCTAATTTGATCCAAAAATTAAGGAAAAACATAAGTTTGGACCACCACTAACATGCATAACACACACCACAACACTCACGTCCAAGGGTAAAATAGCCAACTCACTTCATCGCTAATTTATTTTGTGACAGGCTGTGACAATAATAAATTATTGAAAATCAAAATATAATTTCAAAGTTTTGATTACCTTAAAGTACAATCTTCAAGACCATGTGATAGTTGATTTAAACATTTGATAGAAATGGAGAGATTGGGAAATTGAAAGAAAAAAGAATTGCAAAGGGACTTGAGTTTTATAGCTTTATATGCATTTGGACAGATGGATTGAGAGTAAATTTGAAGAACAAGAAAAAACTAGTGACTAAAAATGTTGCTCCATGTTTCGAACTCAACACCCCAAAGAAAAAGGAAGCCAAACATTTCCACTGCACCATCAAATGAATTATGATATTTCTCATTTTTTTTATATACAGGATATATAAATTTTTTTGGAGCCCCTTGAAGTGGGGGCCCTAGGGGAGTGCCTACATGGACTACCCTCAGGGTTGGCCCTGCCAACATAATCCTTTGTAGAGCAAAGTCTGAAGTCCACCAGAAAGTTAAGTAAAATCCCAAAGGTTTGTTGTTTAATTGATAATTCAATACAATGCATAAGAGCAACTTATAAAGGCTTGCTCAAGAAAACTATAAGACAAACAATAAAACCCTTGAAAAACCAAAAGACAAATAATAAAGCTCTTGAAACCCCAAAAGACAAACAATAAAGAGTTTTATTTATTAGTTTTCAAGACAAATAATAAAACCCTTGAAACCCCAAAAAACAAACAATAAAGAGTTTTAGTTATTAGTAGGCTGCTGCATTTGAAGAACTTCTGCAAAAGATGGCTCAAGCCACTTTAGTAGGAGTTTTGAGCACCTCTTCTACGACCGCGTCACGATCCCAATTCTGACACCTAAATATTTGTTGCTGCCTTTTATGTCGCCATATCAAAAGAATCCAACATTTTTCAATTTTATTCTTATTTTTCAAAATTTGAAACATTTTAATTTATTTTTCTTTCTTTGTTAGAAATGACCCATATTTTATCCTACATCAGACTCCTTCACTTGAAAAGAACTCGACCTCAAGTTCATCTTGAATAGAACTAGGCTTGACATGAATATTGATGAATAAATAAATTCTTGAATTCGAGGAATCCAATAGTCTTGGTATTTAGTTGGAATTACAAAAGAATTAATACCACCCAAAAGATTAGAATATGCAATTTGATAATCTACCATCTTCTTGGTTGAATCTTTTTGCACTCTAAATTCACTTGTTTCCCCAATCTTGCAATTTAACTCCATATTAACTTTATCACCAACAACCATGTCAGTCATAATATTTTTCAGAATCACATGTACCTTGAATTTCTTGAGTCTCCACTTGTGAGTTGTTATGTTCTAGGAGGTCTTCTTCAACATGATTCTCAACACGAAACATTTCTTGTTCTTTTTCTTCCACCTTGACCTCCACCATTTTTTGGTAAAATGAAATTTCAATCTCCATCACTGTAGCTTCTTTTCTAACGATTGATTGACCTGTTCTTGCCAAATACAATTTGTAGAGATCGGGAAAGAATTGCTTAACAATTAGGCACTTCAACAAACACCAAGTTTGAATAGGATGTTTACCTTGTTGTCACCTAGACTCTTGCATTTGATCCCACCATAAACGCGCGTCACCATCCAAACAAGAAGCAACCATCTTCACCATCTCCCTTTCCAAAATTGGTTGAGTCTTGAAAAGTCTCTTTACATCCTCACCCCACAAGAGAAAACCTTCAATGCAATCACTTCCCAAGAAAATAGGAATATCTTCAACATCAACGAGATGAGGTTGGCTCGGGGCAACTCCCTCTGCGCACTCCGCATCTATCGTAACAACCTCGCGATCAACGCCCCTTAAGGTATATCTTGTCTCACGATCGATTGGCATTAGAATAGGGCAAATCCGTGCTCTGATACCAATTGGCGCAACAAAGTGATGAAAGGGTTACCATCGTAATCCCTTGTAGAACAAAGTTTGGAGTCCACCAAAAAGTTGAGAAAAAAAACCCAAAGGGTTGTTTAATTGTTAATTTGATGATCAATACAATGCATAAGAGAAACTTATAAAGGCTTGCTCAAGAAAACTAAAAGACAAGCAATAAAACCCTTGAACAACCAAAAGACAAATAATAAAGCATTTTGAAACTGACGAACTTCTGCAAAAGATGGCTCAGACCACTTTTGTAGGAGATTTGAGCACCTCTTCTACGACTGCGTCAGGATCCCAATTCTGATACCAGAATATTTGTTGCTGCCTTATATGTCGTCATGTCAAATGAATCCAACGTTTTCCTACATCAGGTTATGTTGCTTGAGGGTGACGTTATGTATGCAGGAATGGTTCATTGTGTGACAATTCAAATGGGTTTTGGAATGGATGTGTATTTTGGTAATACAATGATTTATTTTTATGTGAAATGCGGAGGACATGGTTATTCTCATAAGTTGTTTGATGAAATGTCTCAAAGAGATTTGCTTTCTTGGACATCGACGATTTCCGGTTATGTTTTGAAGGGAATGTTGCCTGTGGGTTGTGCTTGTTCAATGAAATGAGGTTGCAGTTGGACCAAATTCCGTTACAATGTTGGTGATGTTGCAAGGGTGTTGTGGCATTGAAAGTGCAATATGTGGAAGTCAATTTCATGGTTATGTGATTAAGAACGGTTTACTGTGAGATGCATCTGTGCAGAACTCAATCTACAGAATGTATGCTAAATTATGTACCGTCGACGAAGTTGAAGACTTTTTCAGCGAACTTGCTAGAAGGGATGTTGTCTCCTGGAATATCTGAATTACCTTTTATTATTTGAGAAGGGATGTTACAAAAGTAAGAGATTTGTTCAATGATATGCAGGGCAAAGTGGCGCCGGGAATTGAGACATTAACTTTGGTTATATCAGCAGTGACCAAAGATGGTATTCTTTCCCAAGGTGAAAGCTTGAATTGTGTGGCGATAAAGCGTGGGTTACGTGATCACGTTTTGCAGAAGTCTTTGTTGGACCTCTATGCCAAGCGTGGAGAATTAGGAAACTCATATTGGCTGTTCAGAGCAATCCCTCGCGGGAACGGCATTACTTGGGGTGCAATGATGTTTGGCTTCATTCAAAGTGGTTGGTTTAGTGAAGCTGTTGGACTGTTTCGTGAAATGCAAGATTCGGTCCGGAACCAAGGGCTGAGATACTAAGAAGCCTTGTTGATACATTTACAAACCTGGGTGCTTTGAAGTTGGGAAACAAATTCATGGCTACATCATAAGGCATCATTGTGCGGAGGCGAGGAAAGCTATACTCATCTCGAAACCTCCATAATAAACATGTACATAAGATGTGGTAGCCTATCTGCAACTAGTGTGTGTTTTGATAGAATGTTGATCAAAGATATAGTGACTTGGACATCAATGATTGAGGGCTATGGGAGCCATGGACATGGTTTCGAAGCCTTGGAACGATTTGATCTGATGATTAGAGCAGGAATACGACCAAATACTGTCACCTTCCTTCCTCTGTTGAGTAACACAAGCTAGTGTCGGACAATGGGATGAAGTAGAAGAGACGAGGAGAGTTGCGAGCGAGATGGATCTAAAGAAGGTGCCAGGGTGGAGCTGCATTGAAGCTCAAGGAAGAATTTATGGGTTTGGTTCTGGAGATGGATCGCACCATCAAGTGGAGGACATTTATGAAGTATTGGAATGTTTAAGCTGGATGAAACCGGAATTGATTTGAATTGCTGATCAGCTAATTTGATTGTCTTTCTTCTTTGGTGCGGAGTTCTGATGCTCACACAAGGACAGTGGAGTGGTTTGAAGTTCCTTCCGCCCGTCAGAAGCACGTTAATAGCAGGTGATACTCAATAGCAGTTTGCTCGGAGGCTGTCCTTTGGTGGATCAAGTTTGCCATCACTGGAGGCTGATGAATGTCGTCGTTTAGACAGGAATATGGAATCGCATGGCTATGAATACTTTTTATGGTGAATTTTCAGCTGCCGTCAGAGAAAGATGCTACTTATTTACAGGTGGCTACACATCACAAATGGAGTTACTGTGGCTTTTGTGGTATGAGTGTTTAGCCAAATGAATGTTGTAAAATTGTTATAGAACAGGTTTGGTTGCTAAATGAATAGAGCAACTGCAGCAAGAACCATATTTCTAATCCGTCCTTCTACACTACGGTTAAAATTTCAGTCAAGTTCATCGACAAAGATATGTCTTCAAAGAAGTATCAGCAATGTTCATAACTAGCAGCAGGAACAAAATGGAGAGGCATCACTTGGAAATTGATCAAAAACAAAGAATGAATTATTTGGAAGTACATGTTCAAGTTCAATGTAGGAACTCTAGTTCCCCCCTCCGTCTTGTCGTCGCTCGAACACCATGCCCAAGTTCAGCATCTGAAGCTGCAGGAGATGGATCACAGCCATCGTCCTCTCTCAAGCGATTGAGTTCGTCTCCCTTCATGCCTAACTCAAAACTATCTCAAAATTAGAGCACGGTGCTTGAGCTAAACACCTAACACAGGTCGACATATCCAAATAGTATTCCGACATGTTCATATCTGAATAACTCTGAATCTCCGGCTGTTAAACCGACTGACATGTTCATGTCTCGGATACTAGGTGGTGGTGGTGGAGATGTGTAAACACCGGGAAGTGGGGATGACGGTGATTTGCTGTAGTAAGGCGGTGTTTCGTGACCCGATAATGCGACAGCATGGACGACTTGTCAAAATAGGGTGGTAGGAAAGAAAATGTAGGTACTGGTCAAAGGGGGTACTCCGGAGCACTCAAGAGTTTTTGCTGGTCGAAGTGCAATTTATCCCTTTTACTTTCACGATTGATTTTCATGACAATAACAGCTCCCCTTACATTTCACTGCATAAAACGCAGAATTTGAAACACGTTTCCTTACATGCACTCTCGAGAAATACTAGTATTTGCATTCGGTTAAAAATGAATCATTAACTTATGCTGGGTGGCCGAGTAAATTCAATCTCGAGAAATACAATTGTTAGCTAAGAATTAAAGCTTTTACAAACAGAAGCTAAATATCCTATCCAAAGGAAATCTTTCCTTCACCTATCTAACCATTTCCATAGTTTTTCTACCATTTGGTCCCAAAAATACGAAGCACATGGCTAACCCACCCAATGGAAGCCTCAAGTAGTTGAAAGGACATTCACCTACCGCAAAACCCAAGCTACTTGCTAATGATACTCCCCTATGTTCAACCACACCCATAACAGTTAAAAAAAAATTAACTTTCAGAGCAATTTTTAATTGATAACACGCTCTTCCAAAGTTGTCAGCATACCTTCAGAAGTAAAACGCTAAATTTGAAGGGGACATCATTTATGCAAGGAATCTTGTAACTTCCAGGCCCATATGTGTAGAGGCAACCAGGTGAGATCCATTTACGAGCAGGATCGCCCCCCTTTAGTACTTCTAGAACTACGAATCCCAAACCTTGTACAAATGCTCCTTCAATCTGCATTAGAAACATAAAATAACTGATAAGAAAATAAAAAAGAACTACACTAGGATCATTATTTATTGCAGTCGCATTGAGATATATCAAGTTCAACCAATCCTTTCCCAGTTTCATAAAACAAGACTAAAGAAACAGCAAGATTGACATTCTGAAACTAGAACAGGATCCAGGAGTTTGTTAGCCCATTAATTTAGATAAACTGCATAGTTTTGCTTAAATTGTATGAATAGGAATTGTAGACATCCAAATTTCGGTGAAATATATGTTGATCAATAATTAAAATTCCAACGCTCATCTGTCACATAAATTTTACACGTAGTATATGACTCAACGAAAAAATCGAAAATCATCAGAAAAGTCATCAAATAGGAAACGTGTCAACACCTGGCAGAAATGATTTATTTCATCTGATTATTTAAATCCAAAATCAAGTTTTGGAATTCTATAAATAGGAAGCCAAGGCATTCATTTTGGGGGACCAATTCACATCACACCAAAATCTTGAAGCTTTGAAACTCCAAAGCTCCCAAGCAAATTCCGAAGGGTCAAGAAAGTTCTCTTCGTTCTTCGTCAAATCCTCATTCAAGATCAAGCCACAACGGCCCTTGAAAAACTTCCACAACGGCCCTTGAAGAACTTCCTTCTTCAAGATCAAGCCCCAACGACCCTTGAATAACTTCCACAATTCAAGATCAAGCCCCGACAGCCCCCTTGAAGAAAGCATTAATCGTTCATCACCTGTTCATCCTAAGATCAATCCTCGAAGGCCCTTGGATCAACAGCACAATCCACAAATCTACACATTACGAAGATCAAATCAGAGGCTAAATTTGTAGAAGAGATTGTAACCCTTAAATCATTAATACAAATATTACTTTGTACACGTGTTCTTATCTCATTCATTGCAGGAATATTTGTGTTTACAAATTTGGCACGCCCAGTGGGACAATCTCTACCTCTCATCTCTATCTTCAAATCCGCAAAAAGCACAAATGACATCAAGGAAGGTTTAAGCGATTCCTGCAACCAATGCGAAAAACAAAAGCGTCATCGCCGCAAGTGGTGTCACTTCAGGCATCATAACTCGAAGCAAGGCAAGAGCTCTTTTTGTTGCTTCTTCCACCCCTACATTAACTCTGCCAATGGAGCAAAAGCACCAGAGGCATGAGCCCGTGATCACCCTAGCCTCGCTAAGAGCACCAAGGGAGGAAAGTTCGAAGAAGTACTCTGATTCCATGCTTTCCGATGCCGACTCAAGCAGCAACTCAGCCATGCAAGTCATGACCACAAGATTGACTTCAATCGATAAGCAGCTAGCTCAAATGAATGAAGTGATCGCAAGGCTAACACAGACTGTGGAAGAAAAAGATTTGCAAATTGCTGCGCTTGTTAAACAACTGGAGGCATAGGACGGCAAAAACCCTGACCCAAAGGTTAATCCACTAAAGAAAGGAGTCGGCAAAGAAGAGGAGCCTCCGATGGAGAAAGTCGATGCGAAGCCAGAGCTAGACCAAGCAGCGACGTTCATGGGATCTCTCTTTATCCAGTAGCTGTAGGAGATGATCGCCAACACCATCAAGGCGCAGTATGAAGGAAGCTCACATGACTCCGTACTATACTCAAAGCCTACTCCAAGAAGATTGACGCTTTGAAGATGCCGATGGGTTATCAGCCACCAAAATTCATGCAGTTAGATGGAAAAGGAAACCCAAAGCAACATTTCGCCCATTTCATTGAAACATGCAACAATGCTAGGATGGAGGGAGACTACCTCGTTAAGCAGTTTGTGCGCTTGTTAAAAGGTAACTCCTTTGATTGGTACACCGACCTCGAGCTTGAATTTGTCAACAGTTGGGGTCAGCTAGAGACGGAATTCCACAACCGCTTTTATAGCACTCGCTGCACCATAAGCATGCTAGAACTGACCAATACGAAACAGTGGAAGGATGAACCCGTCGTTGACTAGATCAATAGATGGCGTTCATTAAGTCTGGATTGCAAAGATCGGCTTTCTGAAACCTCTACCATTGAGATGTGCGTTCAAGGCATGCATTGGGGGTTACATTACATCCTTCAAGGCATAAAACCAAGAACATTTGAGTAACTAGCAACTCGTTCCCACAACATGGAGCTAAGTATCACCAATCACGGGAATAATGAGTTGATCATCGTATTTAAGAAGGATAAGGTGTTTGCCCCGAATGTAGACAAGACTTGGAAGAAGCCCACCAAGGAAGCTTTTACCGTCAACACTACCCCCTTCAAGACCTTATCTGCGCCTATCAAGATCTTTTCCAAGAATAAAGCAAAGGACATAAAGAGAGGTGAGCCTCCTCTCACCCAAGACAAGTACAAAAACACCTTGAGGGAATTGGAGTAGAAAGTGTACCCTTTTCTTGACTCAAATATAGCCGTAATGTTAGACGACTTGTTAGAAAAGAAGGTAATCGAGCTACCCGAATGCAAGCATCCCGAGGAGATGAATTGCGTAAACGATCCTAAGTACTACAAGTACCATCGTATCGTGAGCCATCATGTTGGTAAGTGCTTCGTCCTTAAAGAACTCATCATGAAGTTAACACAACAAGGGAAAATTGAGATTGACCTTGAAGACATAGCTGCAACATATACTATTACAATTATGTTTGGATCATTCGATCCTGTGCCTCTCCAAGTGACACCTGACCATTCCTTTCAATACTCAAACTGCACGACACCTTCTGCACAACCATCACTGGGGGCAAGCAACCAAGATGCACTTACCAATGATGATGAAGGACAGACCTTGGTGACTTACAAAAAGACAAGGAAGCCAAAACCACAAGCCACAAGGCCAAAGGCGGAACAAGGGAGAAAACACCGCCGCTGCAATAATAGGAAACCCAAAGGAAACGTAAGGGCTGTTAAGCCAACATACGTTGGGGAACCTATGGAGTAAGAGCCACACATTCTCGCCTCCTTGCAAGAGTACTTTTCGAATGACTTCTTCCAACAGTGCATTACCGTTGCCTGTCACATGGTGGATGTGGAGATAGAAGAGCCTTCGAAAGGCAATGCTATCACAGTAGAGGAAGAGAGGACCCTCACACCCAAAGAAGGCCTACTGACACACGTCAGCATCAAGGAAGCGTTATGATTACCTAAGAGGATGCAAAAAGCACTAATAGCGGTCTTGGCGAGTCCTGACGACCATGAGGTGCAAGACAACAAGAATGAAGACTTGAAGCTTCGGCCACAAGAATGTGCCACATGATGTGCCACCCATGATGTAATCAACTTCACTTATGAAGACTTACTGCTAGGATCAAGGCCTCACAACCTCCCTCTCTTCGCATCTGGGTACATAAGGGAGCACAAAGTCAACCGCATGCTTGTGGATGGTGGATCGGCCATAAACATCATGCCAAAGTCAACAATGACCACAATCGACATCAAGGTGGATGAACTATCCCTAAGCCGTCTGCTCTTTTGCATAGTGTCGTATGGTAAAAAGTGACGCACTGCAAAAAGCTCCAAGCACCAAGACTCACGGCAACGTCACCACTATGATCAAAGTCGGCAAAGAACTTCAGTGACCGCCGTCAAACGACTAGCCGATCGTGAAGCTCGACGCTTTGCACTACCACCAAGCTTGACTTCAGCTCTCCGTCTGTCTTCATCCTTCTCTGAAAACTCTCATTCCATCCCCTATATATATATATATATATATATATATATATATATATATATATATATACCAAATGGGGGCGGAAGCAGATATCCCAAATAAGACAGAGAGACTCTATATACATGATGATATAGTATCTGGGATGAGGACGGAAAATAAATCCGATAGGAATAGAAAGTATAATGAAGATGCATAATACATTATGAAATATATTTGAATGATACATAATGAAAATAATGATTCAAATTAATGATGCTGATATTCGATTGAAAGTATATTTATTCAAAATAGAATGACTTACAATCAAACGTTTTGTCTACTGACAATTTAGAAGAAAAACATGGAGCTCGCTGGCATCCTTTGCTGATATATCAATTGAAATACAAGTGTTTAATGTACTACAAATATGAAGACTCTGTTCCAGAGGAATACGCAGAGTTTTCTTCCAAAATTTTTGAAAGTTTTTTTTCAGATAGCTGGAGAGTCCTTTTATCCGAGGGAGGTGAACCGAAATGATTGAAGGATGGAAGCGGGATTCCCGCTCTGCATGTGCTCCTGCTGTAAAGAAGCCGAAAGCCGAAGATGCTGTCATGGACTGTGGCTTTCACGAGGGTGAATACTGTGAATGAAATGATGGATGAATAGTAAAAGTGATTTTACTATTCATGAATAGTATCTTGTCTGCTACTGATGCTTTCACATGCGGCTGGTACTGTCGTCTGCTACTGCTGTTTTCACATGCGGCTTTTGCCCTGAATTATAAAATACTCTACTGAGTCTAAATACAATGTATCCTACTGGGACTACATTCATACGAATTTAGAAATTCCTATACATGCTATTACAAGTTTAAAATTCGTATGGGTCTTGGGAATCAGGCGGGAAGATATTCCCTTGGGTGGCTACTGCGCATTGTGATGAAGCATCCGAAGAGTTGTCGGAGTCCGAACCATCTTCATTTTCTTCTTGTAGTTCCTTCATGAGAATTTTGGCTAGAGCCTTGAGCTTTGATGATTTATTTTTCTTCGAACTGCTCGAAGATTTGGACGACTTGGGTTTTCCTTTGAGAGAGGATGAAGGACTAATATCCGATAATGAATCGATTTCTTCCTTGGTTGGTTCAGGTAAGGCTGTTGCTGGAGGAGCTGCTACTGCAGGTACTGGATTAGAACCCATGGGGAAGTCCTTGAGCACGACTTCAATGATCTTCTGGTAGTTGAACTTATCCCACAATTTGATCATTCTCTGTCGGAAGACTTGATTGGATTCAATTTTGTAATTCCAGCGGAGAATCCAGGGGATCTTGTATTTTGCCATAAACAGGGCGAACAAAGGGATTCCTTCATCAAAACGCGTTCTATCGAACTTCTTCTGGAAAGTGCCTGATAAGACTTGCTTGAATTCATCTGGCATGAGGTCAGAGATAAGGCCATGTTTGGACCACCATCTGGGAAACCATGCAGGAAAATTCAATCTGAAACTTCGATCAAAGGTTATGAACCATGAATGACTAAAATCTTCGGATTGGTGCAGGAAGATGTTAGTCCAAGCTTGAATGTAATCAAAATAGTTATAATGGTCTGAGTGGCTGGGAAAGCTACTGCTTTTAAAAGGTTTGGGCTGAAAAAGAGGTACTTGCCATTCTGATTCTAACAAGAATTTATTGATGGTAAGGGAATGATACAGGATTCTGTTTTGATTGCCAGGGGCTTTATCAAAGATAGGTTTTATGGTGATGGATGCAGTCTCATTGAGAATAGTAGTATAGTACTTGAGGGTTTTGTGAAATTCACTTGGTTGGAAATGGGAATTGGTTGGAAACATCTTTTTGGCTATTACCTCAGGTGTTTTCAGATGTTTGTAGTTGAAGGGGATGCTGAATAAGTATTCTTTAGAAGGTTTAATAACATAAGGAGATGTTTTGGTATAGCTTACAGAGGGGGATGGCGATTGCCTGTAGGTAGAGGAGAAAGGATCATACTGGTTTACTAACGCTATTTGGTAATTTGGTCGGATACTTCCTAGAGTTGATCCTAATGGAGTAAATCTATTGGTAATGGCTAAGGCCGAGGAACCGGGAATAGGTTCCTGTTTTGGTGGTGGTAATGAGGCAGGAAGCCTCCTTTGTTGGCTACTGCCTTGTGGAGAGTTGGTGTTCTTATTAGACATTCTTCCCCTGCAAAAATTCTCTGGTTAGGAAATCAGGAATGCAGTTATGGCTGCCTTTAATGTATTCAATTTCAAAATCAAAGATTGATAATATGGCTTGCCATCGTGCAAAAATTTGTTTTGATGCAATATTTTGAACATCTTTTTGTAAAACATGTTTTGCAGATTTGCAATCAACTCGAATAAGAAACTTTTGATTTAATAAATCATCTTGAAATTTACTAATGCATAATACGATAGATAATATTTCTTTCTTAATAGTACTATAATTAGTTTGAGCAGGATTCCATACACCTGAATGAAAACGAACAAGTTGTTCAGGTGATCCGGAGGAAGTTTGCTGTTTGAGGATACCTCCATAACCAACGTCAGAGGCGTCAGTTTCAACAATCTTAAAAGAGTTGGGAGTTGGAATGCCAAGACAGGGCAAAGTCTTAACATGATTTTTTATTTGTTTGACAATAGTAGTATGAATGGTAGACCAAGCAGGAGGATTCTCCTTAAGGCGATCAAACAAAGGTTTACATTGTTGACGCAAATGGGGATAAAATTCAGAAACATAATTCAAAGAACCTAAGAATCTTTGAAGCTGGGGTTTTTCAGTAATCTGATCTGGAAATTTATCTGCAAATTGGATGACACGGTCAATTGGTTGGATGGTAGACCTATGTATATTATAACCTAAGAATCTAACCTTAAGTTGAAATAATTTAATCTTAGTGGCTGACACAACCAATCCATTTGATCTAATGATCCTAGCAAATAAATGTAAATGTTTCCAGTGTTCATCAATAGATCTGGAGTAAACAAGAACATCATCAATGTAAACAATTGTAAAATGACTATACTGATTAAAAATCTCATTCATAATATTCTGAAATTCAGATGGTGCATTTTTCAAACCAAAAGGCATAACATTCCATTCATAATGGCCGAAAGGCGTTACAAAAGCAGTTTTATACTTATCAGATTCATGGATTTGAATTTGCCAAAAACCTGATTTCATATCAAACTTTGAGAAAATAGTTGCTTTACTAAGCCTTTTTATTAAATCTCTTTTGTTGGGAATTGGATATCTAATCCATTCCAAAACTTCATTTAAAGGTTTGTAGTTAATAACTAATCGGGGAGAACCCCTTTCAAGTTCTGCACTTTTCTGAACATAAAATGCAGGACACGACCAAGGTGACTTGCTATTACGGATAATTCCTTTATTAAGAAGATCCTGTATTTCTGCCTTACAGAAATCCATTACTTCTTGACTCATTTGAATAGGTCTGGCCTTAGTAGGGATTTTTGACTCATTAAATTCCTTGATATAAGGTAATTTAACGATATGTTGTTTTCGGTGCCAAAAGGCGTTGGGAATATCAGAACATACTTCTTTAATAAGTTGTTCTTCAAATTTAAGGATTTTTTGAGATACAATCTCTTGTTTGAGTTGTTCTTCAGTTCTTTTGTGATGAATATCATCTTTCAAGAATTGAAGATGTTTAGTCTTATTAGAGATTATGTTTAAGGATCGCGAAGTGCTATCCTTCTGGAGATGTCTAAGTTTCTTGAGGTCTGTTTCCAGACAGAACTCAAAAGTGACTTTCTGTCCTAAGACTTTTGAGGTAATCCTATTATGATGTGTTTTAAAAGGATAGAGGAGTGCTATAAAGGGTAGTCCTAATATGATAGGGTCAGATAAGTTCTTAATTAGGACGAAGGGTGTTTTGAAACAAACTTCATTTTGGCAAACATGTGCCTTAGGAAGTTCATATTTGATTTCCATTGGAGATTCATTAGCAGCACTAAGGATTTCCTTGGATTTGTGGAAATACCTAGTGGGAATTAGGCCTTCTTGAATACAATTCAAGTCTGCGCCTGAATCTATCAATGCGATTGTTTCGAAACGAAAGTCTTCAATTACTATTGTTACTTTAGAATACCATTTTTGGATTCTAATTTTGTGAAGAAGATTCAGAACTAAGTGTTCTGTATCAGATTCTGATTCGTGGTGACTACTGGAAGAAGAAGAACTAGATACTTCTTCTTTTGGAGGAGTATTGGCTCTAGTGAGTTGTGTGCGAATGTCGTAGTTATCAGATTTCAAAAGTTTAATTTCCTCTTTAATTTTATTAATTTCTTTTTGGAGGTCACTGACCGTAATTTCTTTCTTAGTCTTACTAAACTTTGCTAGGGTAGAGCTAAGAGAGATTTGAGGTTTCTGGATTTGAGATTGGCTAGTGCCTACTTCTTCTTGAGAGACTAAGTTTTTAAGCTTTTTGAGGTAGAACCTTTTGAGTTCAGTGTCCTCAACATTGCTTATTAGTTCTAAGAGTAATTCTTCTTGTTTTTCTTGTTTAGTTAGTACTGATATATTTTTACAACAAGCATCGAGACATCCTAGCTTGATGTTTGGAATAGAGTGCTTACTAGAAGCAGATTGATATGAGGATGATGAGGAAGATCCCAGATCATCTTCAGATGAATGACTACTGTCAGTATTTTGGAGTTCTAAGGCTTGGATAAGTTGAAGCTTTTCTTCCTCAGAAATCTTCAACTGACTTATAGTTTTCTTAACTTTACATTTATTGGCATAATGGCCTTCTTTGCCACATTTGTAGCATTTTCCCTTATGACTATTGTCTTTAGAGTGGAATTTTCCAGAGGATTTTCTCTTTCCTTTCCATCTCTTCTGTTTGGGATTTTCATAAAATGGGTTTGGTTTGGCGTACTTGCCTTTATGAAATTTGGAGTAGTTGGTCCGTGGTTTGGAGATCTTAGATCTATTGAAGGTAGTCGATTTCTTTTTAAGATTGGAAGGAGCTATAGGTGGTAAACCATATTGCTCACAGAAGGTTCCTAATTCATACTTGGCGATAGCCTTTTCAGATTGTGCTTGTCTAGATATCTTCATATCTATGCACATTTTTAGGCCTTCTTTTTGGATAGTACTTATGATATGTCCATAAGTAAGATCATTATATGGTATAATTCCTTCTTCGTTAATTAAGGTATTCCTTATTTTATGTGCAAAAAGGTTTGGTAAACCATTGATGAATTTTTCTTTCCAAAATGATTGATTACTATCATCTCTAAGCATAACTCTTGACATAAATACATCTTTATACCATCTAAAATCACTTAGGGTTGGACACCTTAAGTTACTTAGTTGGTCATGGATTCTGGATGTGATGTTGGAAGGGATTCCTATGAAATGTTGTATGATTGTATAAAGTAAGGTATTGACTGCATCTGGGACACCACGTCCTAGATGTTCATCGAAGATAGGTATTCCTTCTTCGTCTTGTTTTACTGCATTTCTTATTAGATTTCTGGAGTCTTCAGTGAGATGTTTTTCCCACCAGGAATGAAGCATTCCCGTGAATCCAGAGACAAGGATATCAACAATTTGGGTTTGACTAAGGTCATGATTGGTGATATAGCTATTTGCTACCATGGAGATATGTTGGAGTTTATTTAATAACTCTTGTTCTGATAAACCATCTATATTCCATTCATAGAGTTTATCAGATGAAACAGTGAATTGTGATTGGAAATTCCTTTCTTCAAATTGAAGATCAGGAGGTGTTGGTCTGGGATACCAGTTTTTGGTTAAGGATGTAGGATTAGTTCTTTTAACGTTAAGACGTTTTAATTCAAGATTCTGAAAGGCTTGCTCCATTTGAATGATGGAATCAATACTTTCATCTTCTGAATCTGGAATTGAAGAAGGTGTTTCAGAATCATGTGGATTATTAATCACACGAACTGATTTGTCCTTTTCTAGCTTATGAAGCATTTGTTCTATCTTAATAGATGTTGAGGTTTTTAAAGAGGGTGACTCTCTAAAACTAGTTAAGGGTATCTCTTTACTAAGTGGTTTAATTGACAAATTGTAAACCATTGTTTCTATTTTATCCAACTGTTTTCCTATAATATGTAGGCTTTGGTTGGTAAAATTGTTTTGTTCAATAACAGGTTTGACACCTGCATCTTCCTTCGGAAGTTTGAACGGTGAGGCTGGGATTTGCGTATTCGTAGTACTAATAAGAATCGTCTCTTGTGGAGGATGACTAGAGGAGACAATCGTCTTGTCTTCTCTAACCCAATTTTCTTTGGTTATCACCTTCACTTGTTGGTCAGACTCATAATGTTTTTCTACAAAGTCAAAGAAAAATATTTCAAGTCTGTTGGTTTGCATGAAGTCTTTCCATGCCTTATGGATTTCTAGTTTTTCTTCAGTAGTATATTTACTTCTGAAGATATTTCGTCTAGGGACATTTTCTAGAGCTTCTATGTCTCTACATAATTTTTTACGATCATATTTAAAGGGTTTTTGTCTGGTTAAAACCAATAATTGGTGATGGACTGGTTCTGCCTCAAAGTCAGAAGCAGTTGGGGATGTTTGTTCATCCTTATTAGGAATGGATGGGGTATGATATGTAGGCTGGACTACTTGAGCGTTTGTCTCAAGTGATCGGAGTTTGAAATCTAAAAGGTCATTTATTAATTCCTGTTGGGTGATGACAGATGAGCCTGTATCTACTGATTTTAATTTCCTATTAGCTAGGGAATTGATTAATTCTTGGTCTCGACCTTGCCTATCGTTTGGCATAGATCCAGAGAAAGAATTCCTATTGGAAGTAAAGGATTTAAGTGATCGATTAGAATCACAGGATTTTCTGGCAGGACGATCAAAATTAATTTTAACCGTACCGTCAAAGTATTGTTCTACGTTGTCTAAATTAACTAGACTATTTTGGATGGCTACTGGCCGACTCTCGTTTATCAGACACCAATCTGAAGGGAGATTGATTTCTGACCACCTAATGGTTCGAGGTATTTTAATATTGGCATTCTCTTGATCTGTCTGGATCAGGAGAGTATGATCCTTCGGGCTTTTGGTTAAAGCCTGAAAGTTCATATTTGTGCCAGTGACTTTATAATAAATTCTGTAAATTAAGGCCAAAGGCTGTGTTCCTTCTAGGACTTTATATCCTGAAGTTTTGATATTTAGTGTAAGTGCTTTTAACATATGTGGGTCGGACAGACTTATGGTAAGATCTGGAAAGCAGTCAAAATGGATAGGTCCATTACAGAGACTGGATTCAACCATACCAAGTATGCTATCACTGAAGTCAGTGAATCTAGCATCTCGGAGACATAAGAGGATAGAGGTATTAAGACCTCTACGTGTTAATGGTTTGGCTGCAATTTGCACTAAACCTATATGGATATAATTATGACCATCTTTCCTATGGGAATTAATTTGTTCTGGGGTAAACAGCTGACAAGTTTCATGATCTTTACTAAGAGCATAAGCTTGTTCAACCGTCTTGACATGGTGTTCTGTTTTAAAAGAGGCGAATTCCCATTTCTTTTTATAAATATTTTTTGAAGATATTTTCGGAATATTCCATTCAGCAAAATCTAGACTACTGTCTGTTTGAAATTCAAATTTTTGTTCTTCATTGACAATATCAGGTATTGTTCCTAGATTTGATCTAGAGCTAGTGCTGGCCATAGAATTAGATCTAAACAATCTACTCATACTAATAAATTCAAACAATCAAAATACAGAAACCTTAACAGAAAATCTTACTAGTGACTCTAAACGCCAAGCTCTCTGGGTCATGCGCGCCGCTCAGGCCCTATCCTCCGGGACTTACTGTTTGGGTGACGCCTTACTGCTCAGACCTTATGGAGATCAGAAGACACTAAGAAGATTAAACTGAAAAGATTAACTATAAAGAGACTGAAGAAATCTAAAAGTATAAACAGAGTATTCGGATACTAATGGTATAACCAACCACTTTTATATATATATATATATATATATATATATATATATATATATATATATATATATATATATATATACACATATATTATGTATATATTAAACTAAAAATGTGCGTCAGCGATGCCTCAGGCACCAAGTTGAAAAAAAAAAAATATTTACATATATATATATATATATGTATATAAATGGTGGAATCTGGGTGGACAGCACCATGACAAAATTTTTTTATAAAGGTTATCGTGCATACTGCTGTTAGCAAGTCAAGAAGGAAAAGGAAAAGAGGTGGTGGTGACAGAATTATTGAAAAGAAGAAAATAGGGGATGGATGGTGCACGACACCACCTTGGAAAAGTATGATTGAAAAAAAAACACGCGCGCGTGCACACACACACACATATATTAAAAAAAATAAAAGGAAGTAACACGTCTTAATGAGATATGTGTTTTAGCACAATACATCGAATAAAATAAAGCATGTTTATTGATATCTCTGCAAAATTACAATTTTATAAAAAAAATAAAGGAAAGAAAGAAAAAAAGAGGGAGCCTTCACAAAGGTTGCTCATGTGAAGCCTTAACACCCGGCGGAACCCTAGAAGAAGGAGGCACTGAAGATTGATCATGTGGTGTCTCAATACTTGGTCGAACTCCAGATGGTGAAGGCAAAAAGTACCTCTTGAATGTAGCCACAAACTTTTGATGGTCACTTTGAATCCGACCTTCAGAGTCCTGTAGCTGATCAAGCTTCCTCTTCATGCTTGTTGAATAATTATTTGCAAGCATGTGCAAATCTATATTCTCGTGCTTGAGCTATCTGATCTATTGTTTAAGATTTTCCACCTCAGTCATCAATGATTCAACTTGGTGAGCACGAGCAAGTTGGCGTTGGCCCATGTTAGACATAGAGCCCGCACACTGAACACTGAGAGCCCTTGAGTCTTGAACAGCCAACTCATTGGACCGCCTTGAAAGTAGCTTATTATCTCTAGGAGAAAGAAGGTTCCTAGCTATAACCATAGCCATTGTTGCATCCCTCATCACAGAGTCTTCAACTATAAGAAGGCCATTAGAAGATAAGAATGATGGGCGCTATATATTACCCTGACGCGGCGCGCTTGTATCACTCCTCAGACTCAAATCTAAGCAAATGTTAGACGGGTAGGCCATTTTCAAAAATGGTAAAAGAAAAGGGTTGGATGGAGTAAAATCTCAGCAATAAACCAGAAATACATTGATACCTTTATAAAAGGATAGGCACCACAGCCACCAATTAAAAAAAAATCGAAAAGACACCATTCTCCGAATTTCAAAAGCTGGATTTTCCTGCGTAAGGTCCGTCAACACTTTTCAAATGCAATCTCATCTTGTTGGATAACACGTGCAACTTTGTCAAAGATCTCTGACAGAGTTGAAAACGTATGAAGTTCGCTATTCCAACTACCACACTTTTGCCAACAAGCGTGGGTGACAAGGCCATATCCGCACCACTACCAACTATTGAGAAATCCCTATATAGGTTGACCTTCATCCTCTATGGCAAGGCACACATCCAAAATGCTTGACTCTTCTTCCTTGCCAAGGATACATCTGTGACTAAACCTCTCAACATACTCAGTTTTCTTCCCCCCTGAAAATACCTCTTCAACCAAGTCACACCAGAGCAAACGTATCTCATATCATTAGGGTTGAAAGCAAGAGTATTTCATAGCATGCTTTCTTCCTATATTTTTCTTTGTTCTTGTTCTTCCCTGCAGGACGAGGAGAACGAAAGCAATCAGTTGACACTTGTAATCAAGCTTCTAGTTAGGAACCGACTGCCTGAAATCCATTCCCTAATTGCGTACCTAACACTGCTCTCAAGTATTCATCTTCAACTGTTGATGTACTTCCGAAGAAGATACCAGATGCCTAAAGAATATATAAGGCAAGTGAAAATGATACATCGAAACATGTGGAGACAAGCGCAGCAAATACATGTGATGATTCATCCGCTACTACTTTAAAAACAAAAGTATCTCATATCATCAGGGCCAAAAGCAAAGGTATCTCATATCATGCTTTTTCGCTGTCTTTCCCTTTGCCCTTGCTCTTACCTACAAGAAAAGGAGAAAGAAAGCAATCAGTCAGAACCTGAAATCAAACTTTCAATCTGGAACTGATTGCCCAGAACCTTTACCTGGTCGCTTACCTAACATTGCTCTCGAGTATTCATCATCGTTGAGAAGTAATGTTCTAAATGACCACTTAAATGCAAAGGTTGCATTCCACTCCTGTATCGGGGATAAATACCGCAAGAGATTGAAGCAGAAGGATCAATGATGAGCTGGAACATATCACTATAGCACGACGCCCTTCTCTGCAGAACTGCATAATCCAGACAGAGGAGCCTAAGGCAAATCCAATCTTGAAGAGCTGGAGAAACTTCAACAACCTTTCGCTGGTATCATCGCCAAAGAGCAAAGCCTCACCGTGCAACGTGTTGGAAATGTGCCCTAAAACCAATCATAAGATGATACTTTACGGACATTTCACATGTTAAACTAATCTAGTTTAATATCAAGGGCAAAGATTATTGTTTAAGCCGTCTCATATAAATGTTATATGCTTAAACGATAAGTCCAAGGAATATGTAATTAGGACAATATGATTTAAACAAGTTAGATTAATGAGACCATTCTCTTTCGTATACATATCCTAAACGTTCCTGATCATAGGATTGCTAATTGGGCATTGACAGTCCGTTAAGATCAGTACGTGCTGTGTCTTCTTTCAGGGAGAATGACTAGTCTCGAGTCATTGGTGTGTGTGACATCAAGACAAGCATGTAGGTGCTCAATAGCGAATGAGTCCACTGAACACGATCAATGAGGAGTTCTCATACTCATGTCACATGAGAACTCATGGTTGGGATAATGCAAAGTAGTCCTTTGACCTGAGGCATCATAGTTGTCTTGTGGTTAAGTCCTTGACCTTTGATTGTGTCAAAGTCACTCCATTCGAGGGTGTCCACGACATCGTTGGGGTTAAGCCACTTAGCCATGGAGGCAAGTGAATGCGCAACAAGGGATCTCTAACCTTCAAACCGTTTGAGGGAGAATACTCTATGATATGATTAAGAATCTTTGGCCAAAGTATGAATGAGATTTAGGAAGTCGTTCCAAATCACATTCAAGGTAATCATATAAGCACACGAATCACATTGGATAGTAGACATGAATAAACTATCAAACCAAACAATGTGATCAAGAGTATTGTATTAGAGAAAGACTGTATTGCATTTGTAATCCTAAACTGAATAGGTTCTCCACCTCTTCTGATTAGCTTGGGTAACCATGATATGCTGCTAGGTGTCACTCTTGGTTTGTGGAAGCCCTAAACATGTATAAACACTAAAGGGAGAATTGAAAGTAAGTTTCAATTCACAATCGATTTGAAAGAGTTTTAATCGCCCACTGCCTCGCTAAAAAGGAACCTAATGGATCGTACACCGTGTAAGGTAGAGATTGAAGAAACAACGGAGATGAGTAAGAATAATTAAATGGTTTAATTATTTATGGCAAGGATTAATTAATATGTTAATTAATCAAACGAATAAGTTCGTTAAAGACATCGGGATAGTTTTGGACCTTAAGGCCCAATGGGCTTCGAACGTCAATTCCATTGACTTAAGTTGTATGACAACTTAATGAATAATGATTCACAAAGGCCCAAATAGTCCAATGAATCCCTATGGCCGGCCATTTAGAGATGGAGTGGGTTTTGGACTTATTTACAAGTTTGCCACTCCAATGAATTAAGGTATAAATATGACTTTATAGCCAAAATTCATTTAGGGTTTCTTTTTGGGAAAGGATGAGAACACAAAGCTCTCATTTCTCTCTAAAGAGGCCGGCCACCCTAGAGGAGATTAGCTAGCAATCCAACTTCCTCTAGGTCACTCATTTCTACTTAAATCTAACCTTGGTGTGGAGACTTAGAGGTTCTCTATTTTGAGAACTTGGAGAAACATATTCTTCCATCCAAATCCATAGATCTAAGAAGCAAGGAATGAAGGCCCTCTCTTTGGGTGATTAGCCTTTGCTTATGCAAAGAGGAATCTACAAAGGTATAAATCTCAACTCACTTTGTTTTGAGTTGAGTCTTGGTTCACCAATCTACTAGGCTTTGAATTTCATGGTTAATGTTTTGTTTTAAGTGCATACAAGCATGATTCTGCCTTTAATTGTTAATTGCATGCTATATGATGTTATTCAAATGAACATGTTTTCACAAAATTATCCTTCACAATGCCGTCAAATCACCTCTGCTTCTTCAAAAGCAAAAAATATCTCATATCATGTTTTCTCTCTGTCCTTTTCTTTGTCTTTGTTCTTACCTGCAGGACAATGAGAAGGAGAGCAATCAGTCAGCACTCAGAATCAAGCTTCCAGTTAGGAACCGACTGCCTGGAATCCCTTACCTGATTGCTTACTTAGCATCGTTCTCGAGTACTCATCATCAACTGCTGATGTACTTCCAGAGAAGATACCATGTCTGCCTGAAGAACAGATATGACGAGTGATGAAGAAACATCAAGCTTGGGAATAATCAGCAAATGCAACAACTACAGGTGTAGGTTCATCCCCAACGAAGCCGAATCTCACTTGCTAGGTGAAACCGCTTGTGGTCTTATTTGAATTCAAGATCAAGCCTTGATGGCCCTTGAAGAAATCACGAGTCTGATTCAAAATCAAGTGTCCACGACCCTTAAAGATCATACCATTAAACAAACTGCTCGGGTATGAATTGGAAAGATTAAACAAAGAAATAGACCATCACTTCCACCTCGTGCCTGTTTGCCATGTGTCGGAAACCAGAAAACCCTCCAGCCCAATTCAAGATTAAGCATGTGGAAAATCAAAAGTTGGAGGAAACTAGAAAATCTTCCAACCAAATTCAAGATCAAGACGGCCCTTGAAGAAACTTCCAGCCCAATTCAAGATTAAGCCTCGACGGCCATTGGATCGACATCTACATTAAGGGACTTCAAAACACATTTTCTATACGTGACAAACACATGTATACGAGACGCCTTGAAGTGGGGGCATTTGTAGACATCGAAATTTCGGTGAAATAAATGTTGATCAATAATTAAAATTCCAACGTTCATCTGTCACATAAATTTTATACGTAGCATGTGACTCAACAAAAAAATCGAAAATCATCGAAAAAGTCATCAAAAAGGACACGTGTCAATACCTGGCAGAAATGATTTATTTCATCTGATTATTTAAATCCAAAAATCAAGTTTTGGAATTCTATAAATAGGAAGCCAAGGCATTCATTTTAGGGGACAAATTCACATCACACCAAAATCTTGAAGCTTTGAAACTCCAAAGCTCCCAAGCAAATCCCGAAGGGTCAAGAAAGCTCTCTTCGTTCTTCGTCAAATCCTCATTTAAGATCAAGCCCAAACGGACCTTGAAGAACTTCCACCAAATCCTCCTTCAAGATCAAGCCCCAACGGCCCTTGAAGAACTTCCTCCTTCAAGATCAAGCCCCAACGACCCTGGAAGAACTTCCACAATTCAAGATCAAGCCCCGACGGCCCCCTTGAAGAAAGCATTCATCGTTCATCACCTGTTCATCCTAAGATCAAGCCTCGAAGGTCCTTGGACAGCACAATCCACAAATCTACACATTACGAAGATCGAATCAGAGGCTAAATTTGTAGAAGAGATTGTAACCCCTAAATCATTAATACAAATATTACTTTGTACACGTGTTCTTGTCTCATTGATTGCAGGAATATTCGTGTTTACTATAATATAGGCTAGAGATCGGACCGATTATTTTCTCAACTTGTGGTCATTCATAGTCTAATAACATAGCATTTAGCATTCATGTATATGGATGGGTTGTCAACGTTTGAACTACATTTACATGACCACTAGAATTGGAACCACAGATATGCCCCATTCTTGCACCTTTAGACTCCAAGTATCTCTGGTTCTCTCTTGTTATGGGGACAGTAATGTGACCCTGCCAGCAATGTGCCTTAATTAGGCAATTGTGCAGGTTCTTTTATAAATATACAACCAAGACTGAAAGAAATATCAACATATAATTCCAACAGAAATTAATTCAAACTACAATTTGATAACAATCACCAACTCAAAACACTCGAAGCAGAAGATTCCAAGTCCGCACAATGCCATTCGAACATAGTGAGGAAAAAGGAGAACTTGAATATGATGAAAAAATTAACGATAATTCATAATTCACCTCTAAAAAATAGTAAAATTAAATTTAAGTTTCTAGACATTATGATGGGCCATTATATCCATTATTCATAAATGAATCCTCATCATTTTGTAGAGTCCAAAATCTGACGAAATATAATCAGAAGACATCATGGGAAATTCTTGAATCTGATCAGCCAAGAAAGGGACAATTTTGTCGTGAAGAAAGGCTTATGTAAACAGCACTATTAGCAGTAGGAAATACACAACGAGAAAAGATAGTTATGTGATCGTTTTAATAGTCAACCTAACCAATTACCTTTGTGGAAACGCGCTAAAACATACATAACATAGTCTAAATAGACATGGGACTTCCTTTGCTTTCTTATGATTAGTCCAAAAGCCTTGCCTTCAATTTGCACATATGGTGACGAGACCTCACCCAACATATCATCAAATGCCTTAACAATAGTGTCCACTATAACAAAGTCACATTCATCAGTCTCTGTTCAGAGTTGCAAGTACAACTTCTAAAATCTAGCGGGTCTTCAACGAAAAAGGCTTGCTTCACTTGACTAGCTTAAACAAATCACAGATTGTTGTGATAATGACCTTATTAATTCGTATATTACTTGTGGACTTTTAGTACACTTCAACCCCTTCAAATTAGATCATAGATTTCTAGCTAAAACCTTTGCATAACCTTTGACCAAAAAAAAAAAAACAAAAAAAAAACTTTGCATAACCTATTAGCTAGCTATCTGTCATATTTCTGCAATCCATTCATATATTTCTGCAACGCATTCACAAGCAAAAGATCCTTGGAAACTAAACTAAAGTAGAGAACTCTCCCAACCACTACTTTGTATCCAAAAAAGCAGATGAGAAAAATTAGGTAAGGCTTTAGGTAATTCTCAGTCCATCAGTAGCATCATTTGTTTCTTTAAACTAATAAAATAAAGATATTGTACCTGAAAGAATAGAAACCATCTTTATGGCCTTCTGCTTGGCTTTGAGATAATGCAAATCCAACTTCAGTAAAACCGTCTACAAGAACAATTAAAAAATACCAAGAGATCTAGTTCAGGATCACCTGCTAAATTTGAACGAAACTTTCATGGACTTAAACTTTAATAAGAAAATGCAGAATTCGACCAATCCCAGATTGAGGCTTATGTGCTACTTAGACCAATCTGACTAAATATTCCAAGAAGTGAAACTAAGAAACTTATATGATCCGAGCAAACCCCATCAACGACAATATTCTATTTAGCAATGTAATTAGAAAGTAAATACAGTCATAGGAAGGACAATATGATGAAGAAATTTGAACTCAATTAATTCAAAAGAACTCATTTGGGATTCAATGGAATATATGTGGACTAATCCAACCAAAATGCGGACCATATAAATACTTATAGTTTTGGCTGATGAATCGACAAACTGGTCACATGTTTGTCCACAAACATTACTGCTAAACCTCATGGCCGATTAAGGGCTTACCACTATACTTATCCCTTAAGGTCCGGGAGACTGGATAATGCTAGAGAGTTTATATCGATAGTTTTCGATAAAGTATTGCATGGATAATGCTAGAGAGTTTATATCGATAGTTTTCGATAAAGTATTGCATGTGTTTTGGGTTTATAATTGAACATTGAATTCCTATGCTCACCCCAAAGAGCCTCGCCTAGTGACCATAAAGCGCAATTTAAATGATCGCCTGAATTTTGGTAAACGTACCAAGTTTTCGGTTTTTGCCTAAGGCTATGCAATCCTTGTACACAGTTATGTTGGTCCACCTTGAAGCCCATTGCCACCCAACCTATATGATGTTATAGTTGGTTACTACATACGAACCTGATGATTTTCGTATTTACGCATTTGGGTGTGCATTCCATATGCCAAGTTGCACCGTCGTAACTTACCAACATGGGTCCTCAATGAAGGATGTGAATCTTTGTCGATTATGATTTTCCTTCACACTAGTTCTCTTAAAGCCCTTGCACGCGATCTCTTTAACGCTCATTTGCGGGTTGTCACTTTAATGATATAGTCTTCCCGCCGTTAGGGGGAGATAAGAACGTCAAAGTTCCTGTAGAACGGTGCGAATTTATGTGGACATTGCCCATAATGTCTCATCTCGATCCCCATACCGTACAAGTATGATAAGCAAGTGCGATGAATTCTAGCTTTCTGAATGTTGCTCTAAACGTATTCCTCTGATCTAGCTAAAGTGACGAGATCATATACAAGCTGCAAATATGCCTGTAAGGATAGACGTACTTAATGGACGTCGAGTCAACATCCCGGGAGGGTGTGTCGCCCTTGTTGAATGGTCCAGTACACCGGCGGATAGTCAATCAATCTGTCTTGGCCTAGAGCATGACAAATCATTCGATTCGTAGGATTCACGTCCTTAGAAAAGGAAGAAATGGCACAATAATGAATCCATACTCGATCGCTATCTCAAATCATTTCAATCTCATGAGATTAATCCGGATTTCTCCTGAGACTGAAAGTTCTTGGTCTAGTATACTAGTTTGGATGAGCTAAATGGAATTGAAATGAGATTATCATCGATGATGTTTACACTTATATGGTAGCTACCAACATAAATGAAAAGCGACGATATCGAACCATGTTCCGTTGATTAAGTGACAACGTAGAACTGGTTGGATAACCGAAATTACAATCCAAGTCAAATTCTTTACCAAAATGTGTATTGGACCTATCGTTCCTATACCGCCCAAGGTAACCCTGTTGTGTTCCAAGTGGGAAAGGAAGCGTTATGAGATGAATGAAATAGTGCGATATGATACATGTCTTACGGTGCAAGGTTCCTCTCAAAATGTCCTGTGATTGATAGCAGCATTATGAAATGTGGTTAGTGTTTTCTCCATGGGGATATAGATATGGAGATTTACATGTAAGCTCTCGAAGAATTACATGGACTGGTTCAAATAGTTCCAAACCACGAAACACCCTCTTAACTTATTTGAGGCGTTCACTTACAATCTGATCAACGTGGTATACCCATTTAAGTGATTATTTGATCAGTTAAGGATATAAATTATGCCTTACGTGTTAAACTATGAAGTCTTATTCCAAATTTCCAGAGTTACAGTTTATGTCGTTAACACGAATCTCACTAAGACTCCGGAAGAGCTTGAGAAAACTGCCTGGCACCTGAAGATGGAATTTGAGATGAAGGATCTTGGGAAAACTCGTTTATGCCTTGACCAGAAGTTGAAGTATTGTTCTGATGGTATTTTGGTCTTCCAGTCAAACTACACCTTGAATGTGTCACCTTTGAGTATACCCATGATCGTCCATATGTTATATACAAATGAGACCCTTGAAGAGGTTATGGAATTCGAAATTCCATATCTAAAGTTCAACTTTGCGCTTCGTTGTACTTATCATTGTATTTAGACATGACATCTCCTTAGTTGTTGATCTTGGTAAAGATGCAGCACCGCACCTACACGCGTCCACTGAATTGGTATTAAAGACTACCCTGAAGGTACTACGAGGGAAAATCCCAATGCATCTCAGCGGATCCAACCCCCTTGATCCTTGAAATGATGTTTTCCTTGTTTGTTATGCTGACGCAGGTTACTTATCAAACTCGCACAAGGAAAAATCCTAGAATGGTTATTTCTTTACCGTTAAGGATATCGTAATATCTTGGAGGTCCACGATATGACCTTAGTTGCGAAATCTTTGAATCGTTCCAAGACTCACCTCACTTCACTACGCCACAAGTGAGACATGGTTAGAAGTTCTTGTTGAGAATATTCCAAGCATTTGCTATGTTTTCATCCATCGTTGAGTCCCTACAACGATCCATGAAGATTATGCCACATGTATCAACCCGACCAAGCTATGATACATCAACAAAGTCAACACCAAGACATATTATGTCTACTTCTACATCAGCAAAGCATCAGGAGATTGCAGTCATGCAAGCCGATCCTAGACAACTCTACATGACGTCATTGCCGAAGTCAACCTTCCAGAAGCTTGTCCGAGGAATTGGTATGGCCAACTATCATATGCAATGCTTGTAGTTCTCATTTGGAAGTTATATCAAACTCAGGAGGAGTATCCAGAAGTATACTCACTTGATCTTAATGTACTTTTTTTCCTTACGATTAGGAGCATTTTTCCTATTGGGTTTTTGCTACCTAACTAGTTTTAACGAAGCACCCATCCTAGGCTGATCATACCCTTGCGAGCTATTCTACTTGCATCCAAAAGATGTATAGTTTTGCCTTAATGCAACTTCTCACTTTTCTCCTTAGTCTATGGGTTTTTCTCCCGCCTTGGGTTTTACCATAGCGAGGTTTTGTGAGTTTTACTTTTTTATGCATTTTTCGTTGATTTGAGACTCGCATTCGCTCATTGTGCCGACAACTTCATCAACTATACTTGCTTCGTGACTAAAGACCTGATGCGCCATTTACTTGAGTATTTACACACTCAAGGGGTGAAGGGAAATAATGAGATTTATGTGGGATTTCTAGTGACTAGCATGCATATACAATTCAAAATTTATATACATAAGCAACGGAAGCATGTTATCACATAATATCAAAGCTATAGTCATGCAAATCCCCTTCAAGAAGCATAGGTCTATATTTGATGCATACATTTTATTGAAGAACAAAGTGTAGGAGTAGATTTATACCTCTTGATCTAGACTTGAGACCAAGTATAGACCACTTCCAAGCCCTTTGTTGTTGGAACTCCTTGAGCCTAGCCTCCCTCCTTGCTTCCTCCACCTTGCTAGAATGAGTGCTCATTGGTTCTCCTTTAGTCTCCAAGGTTGAAGACCTCTAAAGATCCACACCCACTAGTGTAGTGAGATGGATGGAGGAATAACCAAAAGGAGAAAAGATGATTAGCTAGAACTCCTCTTGGTGGCCGGCCTTGTGAGTAGAGAGAGAGATTGTGTTTTTCTCAATTTTGGTGAAAATTAACTCACAAAACCCTAATTCAACTTTTCATTATAAAGTTCCTTTTATAACACAAAGAAACAAGTCAACAACTTGACTTTCTCTCTCCCTCTCTTTGGCCGGCCCCCTAAGTGTTATTTTGGGCTTTGGGCTTTTATGATTTCAAGTCATCATATGCTTGAATAAAAGCCCAATGGGTTTGGGCTTTATAGCCTAAATGAACCCGAACTTTTCTTTAATCCCAAAACGATCTTTTATCGCTTTCATGATTTCTTTAGACTTTCTAATTATTCACAACACTTAATTAATCCAATTAATTATTTCCATCATCCATTAGTTGTCTCACTACAAGAGTGTATCGGTGTACAATCATTTTAGGTTTTAATTAGCAACGCAGTGAGGTGATTGGCACCAATCCAATTGATTATATTTAATCCAATCACTTAGTGAATTAAAACTTACTTTTAATTCTTCTTCTTCTTTGACGACTACTTATTTAATCATCTAGAAGAACTCACAAGCCATGAGTGACATCTAACCATATTTCATGGCTACCCAAACTAATGTAGAATTTGTTCGGAGAACCTATTCAGTTGGAATTACAATGTAATTCGATCATTCTCTAAAACAATACTCTCAATCACACTATTAGGGTTTGGATATATTATGTCAAACCCCTAATGTGATTATTCCATGTTATATGATTCAATTGAGTCGTATAGGAACGCTTTCGTTTATTACGCTCGATACTTCGGCCGAAGATTCCCGAATCATATCTTAGAGTATTCAACCTCTCATAATGAGGATTAGAGATCCCTTGTTGCGCATTCACTTGCCTCCATGGCTAAGTGATAGGAGCATATTTATGCGACTTAATTGGCTTGTTCTCGTGCATTTACGTTGTGTTTCCTTAGTTATTTTAGTGTTTAAAGTCACTTTTGTGTGTTTTCAGATTCTAAGGCGAAAGGATGCAAAATGATGTAATTTGGAGCCTTTTGGAGCAAAAGGAATGGATGAATTGAGACTTAAAGAAATTAGGATTCCTAATCAACGAAGGATTCCTAATCACACAAGGGTTCCTACTCCAACAAGGATTCCTACTTGAAGTAGGAAAGTTAAGCCAAGGTTTCCTATTTTGGTTTGACCTTTCCTAATTCTAAAAGTACTCATGTTTCAGCCAATTTGAGGACTACATATGCATTTGAGGACACAAAACAAAGGCCCTAGAACTCTTAGGGACCTTTGCCGCACCTTTCCCAATCCTCCATCCCCTTGCCGTGCAAGGGATCCACTTCTCCTTCAGTTTTAGGACATCAAACCTTTCCCTAAACCTTTCCTACATCACAGCCGCATTCCCTTGACCCTTCCTCTTCCTTGCCGTGCAAGGGAGAGTGACTCTTTCCTATTTTCTGAATTTAAACACATTCCTTTTGTGTTTCATACCCTAGCCGCACCTTTTAGCTAATTTCCATTAAGTTTCTGATTTTGTTTCCTAATTTTAGAAGCCTTAGACTTAATTTCTGTTTACCTAATTAACCTAGGGTTTTAATTGCCTAAACCCTTTAAATAAACTCCTCTTTTGCAGCCACAAAACATCCATAGACTGCCATTCACGCCAGAATCCATTCCATACACTTAGCCGCACCATTCTACCACCATTCACCCTAGTTTCTACCTAAAAACATCCCTAGCCGCCTCATACACTCATCCTAAACCTAAATCCATACTTTTACACCATCCACAACCCCCAAAAACACCCAACCACTTGTGTGCCGCATCAAGAAGGAAGAAAGAAGGACCCTTGGATGTTCAAGCTTCATTGTTGGTGCATTCTAGGTGCAATTCGTTTCATGATTTCAATGTGTAATTTCTTTCCCTTTCGTTTTGCTATGAACATGAGTGGCTAAAACCCCTATTGGTTAGGGGTGATTTCAAAGCCATGACTATGTGTGCAATTTGATTTGATAAATTCCAGTTATGAATTCTTGAATCGTGAATGCATTTGGCTTAACTACTTGATTAATAACTTATTTGTGTTTGTTAATTAGGGGTCAACACTTAAATGGCATGCATAAATATGATGCTAGAGTATAAGGATGTTTTACATAATCGTTACAAACTTATATTCATATGTAGTGAAGGTTGCTTGTCACAATCGCGTTAAGTTCAATTCCTAGCATGAGTGACATGATGTCATAGTTGCAAGTGCTTTGTCATTGCTTATGGTTTCATTGAACGTAATGATCTTTGATTGTATCTCTATTATGATGTCATGTACGGGACCTTTGAAGAATGCTTTGGGTTGTCGAATGATGCCATCCAATCCAATAATAAAAGGGAAATCTGAGAATTAGCTAGTGATGTCACGGTTAATTTGGGGCAATGTCGTTCATAATTCTATGAAGGAATAACTGGAAATCGAGTCGTTTGCATGCGTGTCATGTGTGGAGAAAGAGCCTCTAACTAATCCATCATCCATAGTTTCATCTAATTTCGTTTTACAATCTGTTTTGCAAGTTTAATTTCGTCCAAAATCAACCCCATCTTATTTCTTTGAGTCATATTAACTAGAACTTGTCTTAGAATATGTTTTTAAGTGTTTTAGGTCATTAGAAAACCAAAATTCGTCCAAATTGTGTTAGAGTCCCAAAACTGCCCAGAAAGTGGTTTTTAGGCAGTTTTGAGTGTTTGTTTGCTGTTTTGAGTCTTTTGGTTTGTTTTAGTGTTTTAGAGTTTAGTTTTGCATTCTTTGAGTCTAGTTTAGTGTTTTAAACTTTGTTTTACATATTTGAGTCAGTTTAGAGTGTTTTAGCAATCCCTCATAATCCTCGGTCTAAGAACGATCCCTACTTATCCATACTACAATTGTCAACAAGAGGGTTAAATTGTGTGTTTAGTTATTTTACGCATCAAATTTTGGCGCCGTTGCCGGGGATTAGCAACTTTGCTAATCCTTAGTTATTTCTTTTTATTTTTTGTTTGTTTTCTATCATAGTTGCTGATTTGTTTTGTTTCTTTGTTTTTAGGTACTAGTGCATGACTCGAAGTTCCCAACCTGTTCGTGAGCATATTTTGGACTTTGACGACGATTTCGAGAGAACTTTGAGAAGAAGGAGGAACCAACAAGAGTCTAACCCACCTAGCCCAGAACCTGACCTTGAAGAACAAGTTCTAGAAGAGGAGGAGGATCTCACGGCACAAGTGGGTGGAGAAGTTCAAGGCATGGCCATGGACAACCGTACACTCAAGGAGCTTTCCGCCTCGGGTTTGGATAATGCAGCACCATTGTGTATCCAATATCCCATGGCTGCCCAAGGTAAAACCGAAGAGTTCGAGTTAAAGTCAAGTTTGCTCCACCAGATTCCAAAGTTCCATGGGCTATCCATGGAGGACCCTAACAAGCATTTGAAAAAGTTTGAGGTGGTTTGCTAAAGTATGACTCCGGTTAACGTTGACGGAAGTATTTTGAAGATGAAGGCTTTTCCATTCTCTTTGATGGACAAAGCCAAGGATTGGTTATACGAGTTGGCTCCTGGAACAGTTACGTCTTGGGAGAGTATGAAGAGGGCATTTTTGGAGAAGTTCTTCCCAACTTCTCGAATTATCCTTCTTCGTAAAAAGATAAGCGGTATTCAGCAAGAGGAAGGTGAGTCTTTTCCCTCTTATTATGAATGTTTTAAATCACTTGTTGCTTCTTGTCCACAGCATCAGATGAATGAGGAACTACTTCTACAATACTTTTACGAGGGGCTCCTACCACTTGAACGTCAAATGCTCGATGCTTCGGCGGGTGGAGCATTGGTGGACAAAACGCCCATGGTTGCAAAAATCTTGATTGCTAATCGAGCGTTGAATGCTCAACAATACGAGGGTATAGCCCAAAGAGGACCCCCACGGCAACAAGTTCATGAGGTAAGTTCCACATCCAATATTCAATCTCAGTTAGCTAATCTTACTTCTATTGTTTCACAGATGGCCGAGGGAATGAAGATTCAAGGACCCATGGTGTGTGGCGTATGTTCTATCCAAGGACATGCCTCCGAAAGGTGTCCTCAACTAATTGAGAATGGTGGATGGGAGAGCACTAATGCCATTGGGTTTCAAAGCCAAAATCAGCCAAGACATGATCCATATTCCAACACGTATAATCCGGGGTGGAGAGACCATCCAAACTTCAAGTGGAAGGAGCCCCAACAAACCCAACCACAAGGAGGCTTTAGGCAACAACCCCCGGGCTTCTACACCAAGCCATACGCACCCACACAAGCTCTTCCACAACCTGCCCAAACTACTTCAGGTAATGCTTTGGATAATGATACACTTGTTAAGTTACTAACCACTTTGACTCAGGGGCAAGAAAATCAAAACAAAAGGGTGGACCAACTAGAGAAACAAATGGGGCAGATTGCCGAAGTTGTTGGGCAAATTAGAGACCAAGGAAAGCTTCCTAGTTCTACCATTCCAAATCCAAAGGGAGGTTTCGAAAGTGCAAAAGCCATATTGTTGAGAAGTGGAAAAGAAGTTGGGGCAGATCCTAAACCATCTACATCATGTCTCAAAGAGGATGAAATGTTGCAAATGGAAGAGGAAGAAACAAGCCTACCCACGGCAAAGGTGGAAACACCTTTGCCGCAAGCTTCTAGTACCCCAAATCTGTCCAAATCATCCAATAAGGGTAAGAATGTGTCAAATTCAGTTCCTACTAATGTTTTTCCTTCGAATGTTCCTTTTCCTAGTAGGTTTATGCAAACGAAGAAGGAAGAAGCTGAAAAGGACATCCTTGAGACATTTAGGAAAGTTCAAGTTAACATACCCCTTTTGGATACAATCAAGCAAGTCCCGAGATATGCCAAGTTCTTAAAGGAGTTGTGCACCACTAGGAAGAGGATTCCAACCAAGGAGGTGGTAAAGGTAGGTGAGAATGTCTCCGCCATCTTGCAACGCAAACTACCCCCCAAATGCAAAGATCCGGGTAGTTTTACAATTCCATGTGTCATTGGTAACCCTTGTTTTAAATCTGCCATGTTAGATTTAGGTGCTTCTATAAATGTTATGCCATACTCAATTTATGCATCTATGAATTTAGGAGTGTTGAAAAATGATGGTGTAATCATACAATTGGCCGATAGATCTAACGCCTATCCAAAGGGAGTTTTGGAAGATGTTTTAGTGCAGGTTAATCACTTAATCTTCCCGGCGGATTTCTATGTTCTCGAAATGGATGAATTGGACCATGCCTCTTCACTACCCATCCTCCTTGGTAGACCTTTCATGAAAACGGCTCGGACAAAGATTGATGTGTATAATGGAACTTTGTCCATGGAATTTGATGGGGAAGTTGTTAATTTTAATCTTTCTGATTCTATTAAGTACCCTAGTGAAGATCATTCATGTTTCTCTATTGATATAATTGATTCTTTGGCGCAGGGATATCTTGAAGATTTGAATGAAGACGCCCTTGAAAAAGTCATTACAAGAGGCATGCCACTCAAAACCAAGGAGGCAGCCCCTATGTTAAGCCACGACACACATGACTCACTTCATGCCGTGCCTCCTAGTGAGGAAATCAGTGAGATGGTTGCTACCCTTGAGTTGTTGCCTACGCATGATGGTAAGTTTCCTAATCGTGAGTCAATTCCTATTTCGACTAACAAGTTGCTTCCGTCAATAATTCAGGCACCTGTCCTTGAACTCAAACCCTTACCAAGCCATTTGAAGTACATTTTCTTGGGAGAAAATGAGACCCTACCCGCCATCATCTCCTCATTCCTCATTGATGAGTAAGACGTCTAAAGTATTTACCTCCTTAGATTTGATCCAAGGAAAAGAAACACTTTAGATGAGTCTCCTTGAAAGACATCAAAGAAAGAAGCATCATAAGATAATAGATTTCTCCATTAAGGAGAAGAACGAACTCGAATAAGATTTAGTTCGTTAGATGTTATCTATTACCCATATATAGGATATATACTTCTAAAACAATATGATGGTCAATTAGAAGATCTTCCAAATTTTTCATGACTCCATAAGATGTAGTTGGAAAGAAAGACAAATCTCAAGCATGTTAAGATTTGGGGTTGTGAGCTAATAAGCAATATTTGTTTGATAACAATCTTGTGGGATATCCTTAAATTAACTTTTGGATATCGCTTCTATAAACCAACTAACAAATGTTGTTTTGTTGGGTAGTTCATTGTAATCCTACAATGTGATTTGCCTAAAAGCAAATGAACGAGGGATAGAACTCAAAGAATGGTTCTTTAAGAAACAAGATAGTGATCAACAAATATAACAACCTAGTTCCTATACCACAAGCTCCAAGGTAGTCGAGAAGGATTTATAAACCGTCTCAGTTGAATGGTTTGAACTTTATGACTATGTCATAGAGTTACACCTCTTAATTCGAAAGAAATAAGAATGAAAATCCTTATGACTACATTGAGTGTATATATAATATATACTCAAGGAAATGGTAAAGTACCATTTGACCCGAAATAATGAAACCTTCATAAGCTAATTGGTAGCTTAAGGTAACTACAATCAAAAGGATGGTTGACTTTGAAGAAACCATTTTTGACGTAGTCTTGGTTTCAATTAATTCAAAGATAGCTAGCTACAACTAAATGGTGATTCAATGTTTGGACATAATATGGGTTTCCGAAACCATTATTAAGATAGTCTTAATAATATATGTCTAAAACTATGAATCACAAGACATATAAGTTGTAGAGATCCAACCATCATGAATCTTAGCAAGCTAGTGAGAGCTATAAGCATCTTATGAGAAAAGGATCAAATCGTTTGATTTCTCATAAAGATGTAAATGAATCTTTTGTTTACTAGGTTTACAAAAGGTTAGTGGGAGTTAATCATGTTCCTCAAATTTAAATATATATGATATATTAATTTTGGAAATGAAAAGAATACTTATTCATTAAAGTTATGACTTTAAAACATTATATAAAGATAGAATGTATATGGGAGTTAATCATGTTCCTAAAATTTAAATATATATGATATATTAATTTTGGAAATAAAAAGAATGCTTCTTCGTTAAAGTTATGACTTTAAAACATTATATGAAGATAGAATGTATATGGGAGACATAGTCTATATACATGGGATGGAAATCTATATTGATAGATTTTAGGATATAATTGGATTATATCAATCCCTAATAATAGACAATAGATGCTAGGAAGTTTCTTATATGATGATAAACTTCAATTAGAAGGACAACTCTAGTGAGACTAAGAAGTTGCTCTTCTCAAAGAGAACGTACTCTTTGACTCCCAAAGAAATAATGCGTAAATAGAATCCTTTATGCGTATGCATAAAGGGGATTTATGTATTTCATATTGTATGAAAAACATTGATATGAGTTGTACCTAGAACGGTACAAGACGATATCAGTGCAAGCCCAGGATCAGAACCATGGCAACTGTCAAGTGAGTCCTTAAGTATTTAAGAAATACTAAAGGATAGATTCCTCAAAAATTGAGGATGAATTAGAGTAACGTAATGGAAGCGTAAATGTATTAGATTATGAATCTAATCCATCATTGGATGTTTCTTCATTATGAATGAAGAGATAAACGGGTATCTCTTTATTATGACTAAAGAGATATTTGGATGGAAACATTAAAGTAATGACTTTAGTGTGTTCCATTATGAATGCAAAATATATTGCCATATAGAAGCTTACAACAATGTTGTTTGGATGGGAAAGTTCATTTATGAACTCTCTATTCGGTTCCAACCAGAAAGTGTATCTAGTGTACTGACACTATGACACTAATGGGGCGATAGCTCAAGCCAGGGAATCAAGGTCTCATCAAGGTCCGAACTCAAATGAGAGACTGAACCACATGATTGAGAATCATGTATAATGGTGATGTCGTTATTCTCAAGGTTGCTTCTATGGATAACATATAGATATCCATTGTCTAGGCCTACTATTCAGCCATTTATGAAATGACTACAGAAGAGGTATCATCACTGATGACCAAGCTGATTGGCTCTAGTGCAAGTGGTGAAGGAAAAAAATTGTCCTAGCTAAGAACAAGTATGAACATTTGAATACACATGCAAGCTATCAACACTTTAAAGTAGGCATGCATCAAAAAACAATTCATAAAACCCATGACTTTCAAAGCCTAGTATATGGTGAACCAAAATGAACTCTTTAACAACATTAAAGAGAAGTAAAGATTTAGTGATTCTTTACCCTTGAAGCTCATCCTTGATTACACAAGGGATTCACCCAAGTGGAGGGCCTTCAAGTCACCTCCAATCTCTTTGAATCTTCCTTGTGTTTTCCTCCCTTTTAGTGCTCCTTTGATGATTTGAGGAAAAAGGATTTGTTCTCCAAAAACATCAAAAGCTTGATGTCTCTAAGTCTCTTCACCAAAGATGTATATTGTGAAGATGATATGGATGACTTAGAGAGATTTTAGATGCTAGTAAAAATCCTCTAAGTGGCCGGCCTCTATGTAGAAAATGAGAGAAAATGTTTCACCCAATTTCTATTAGAAAAACCCTAATGAGAAACAAAGCTATAAAGATGACTTTATACTTCATCTCTTAGGTTAGTGGCAAACTTGCAATTAAGCAAAATTTCCCACTACCCTTGCTATGGCCGGCCTCCTTTTGTTATTGGGCTAAATGCCCATATTTGTTTTAGTTGTCATACAACTTAAACATAATGGGCCTAGTGGACCAAAACAATTTTGGACCCCGAAGCCCAAACTAACTTAAAAGCCCAATACGAACCTTTCGTATAATTAATTAACTAATTAATTAACTTTGACCATTCTTCAATTAAACGATTTAATTGCTTATCCATTTCATATAATTTCTTCACTAACATCCTTATGTGGTGTGCGATCCATTAGGTTCCAATTAGCGAGGCAGTGGGCGATGTTACTCTTAACGATCGATTGTGAATTGAAACCACATTTCAATTCTCCCTTAAGATTAGTGTTTGCTAATCTTCAGGGCTTCCACAAACCATGAGTGACACCTAGCAGCATATCATGGTTACCCAAGCTAAGTAGAATTGGTTGGAGAACCTATCCAGTTACAACTACAATGCAATACGGTCCTTCTCTAATACAATACTCTTAATCACATTGTTTAAGTGATAGTTTGTTTCATGTCTTCTATCCAATGTGATACTTTCCTATATGATTCATTTGAATATGATTTGGAACAAACTTCCTAAGTCATATTCATTTGCTTTGGCCAAAGACTTTAGAATCATATCTTAGAGTATTCTCCCTCCACCATGGAAGGTTAGAGATCCCTTGTTGTGCATTCATATGCCTACATGACTAGATAGCTTGACCCCAACAATGCCGTGGACAATCCGAAGGAATGCCGTTGACATGATCAAAGATCAAGGACCTAACCATTAGACATCTATGATGCCTCAGGTCAAAGGACTACTTTGCATATTGTAACTTTAGAGTTCATACATGACATGTATGTTCGAACTCTCTTTTGATCGTCGTTCAGTGTACTCGATTACCTTTTTCGAGCACCTATGTGTTTGTCTTAGTGTCCAACACCAAATGACTTGAGACTAGTTCATACTCACGTTTGAGTCAACATAACACATACTAACCTTAGCGGATTGTCAATGCCCAATTGGCAATCCTATGGCTAGGAACGTTTTAGGAATGAACATAAGAGAATGGTCTCGATAATTTAACTCACTTAGATCACTTGTCTCTTAGATCAAATACATCCCTTGGATTCCCTTATTGCTTAAACACATGATACAATAAATAGTGATTAACAATAAGCTTTGCCCTTCATTAAACATATAAAAGTTTAATACAATAAGTATTCCAAAAGCTATTACATCAAATGAGTGGCTTTGTGGGCATACTTCCAACAAGTGGGAGATTGTTGGAAATGTGCCCTAAAACCAATCATATGATGATACTTTACGGACATTTCACATGTTAAACTAATCTAGTTTAATATCAAGGGCAAAGATTATTGTTTGAGTCGTCTCATATAAATGTTATATGCTTAAACGATAAGTCCAAGGAATATGTGATTGGGAGAATGCGATCTAAAGAAGTTAGATTCATGAGACCATTCTTTTGTAGACACATCCTAAACGTTCCTGATCATAGGATTGCCAATTGGGCATTGACAGTCCGTTAAGATCAGTACGTGTTGTGTCTTCTCTCAGGGAGAGTGACTAGTCTCGAGTCATTGGTGTGTGTGACATCAAGGCAAGTACGTAGGTGCTCAATAGAGAATGAGTTCACTGAACACGATCAACGAAGAGTTCTCATATTCATGTCACATTAGAACTCATGGTTGGGATAATGCAAAGTAGTCCTTTGACCTGAGGCATCACAGCTGTCTTATGGTTAAGTCCTTGATCTTTGATTATGTCAAAGTCACCCCATCCGCGGGTGTCCACGGCATCGTTGGGGTTAAGTCACTTAGCTATGGAGGCAAGTGAATGCGCAACAAGGGATCTCTAACCTTCAAACCGTTTGGGGGAGAATACTCTATGATATGATTTAGAATCTCTGGCCAGAGTATGAATGAGATTTAGAAAAGTCGTTCCAAATCACATTCAAGGTAATCATATAAGCACACGAATCACATTGGATAGTAGACATGAATAAACTATCAAACCAAACAATGTGGTCAAGAGTATTGTATTAGAGAAAGACCGTATTGCATTTGTAATCCTAAACTAAATAGGTTCTCTACCTCTTCTGATTAGCTTGGGTAACCATGATATGCTGCTAGGTGTCACTCTTGGTTTGTGGAAGCCCTAAACGTGTATAAACACTAAAGGGAGAATTGAAAGTAAGTTTCAATTCACAATCGATTTGAAAGAGTTTTAATCGTCCACTGCCTCGCTAAAAGGAACCTAATGGATCATACATCGTGTAAGGTGGAGATTGAAGAAACAATGGAGATGAGTAAGAATAATTAAATGGTTTAATTATTTATGGCAAGGATTAATTAATATGTTAATTAATCAAACGAATAAGTTCGTTAAAGACCTCGGGATAGTTTTGGACCTTAAGGCCCAATGGGCTTCGAACGTCAAGCCCATTGACTTAAGTTGTATGACAATTTAATGAATAAAGATTCACAAAGGCCCAAAAGCCCAAATCCCTTATGTGGCCGGCCATGTGTGTTGAATTAGGGTTTTTGGTTCTTTAGGTCATTTAAAGAAGTGACTATATAAAGAACCTTATAGCCTAAAATTCAAAAAGGGTTCTTTTGGAGAAAATTGGAGAGAACATGTCTCTCCTTTTCTCTCTAGGAGGCCAGCCCCCTTGGAGGGTGTATCTAGCAATCCCACTACTCCAAGGTCACTCATTCCTTCTCCAATCTCTCCTTGGTGTGGAGACTTAGAGGTTCTCAATTTTGGGAACTTGGAGAAACCTTTTCATCCATCCAAATCCATAGATTTAAGATGCAAGGAATAAAGGCCCTCTCTTTGGGTGATTAGCCTTTGCTTATGCAAAGAGGAATCTACAAAGGTATAAATCTTCACTCACTTGAAGGGAAAAATTTTGAGATTCTAGAATGGGATTTCATAATGACTATCATGCATATACAAATCAAATTTAATATACGAAAGCAGCGGAAGCATTTATAACATTTTATCAAAGCTATAGTCATGCAAATCCCCTTCAAGGTTCATAGGTTTATATATAATGCATCAAAACAATTTTTAGAATCAAGAACAAAGTGAAGGTTAGTCTTATACCTCTTGATCTAGACTTGAGACCAAGGATGGACCACCTCCAAGCCCTTTGCTCCTTGAAATCCTTGAGCCTAGCTTCCCTCCTTGCCTCCTCCACTTTGTTACAATGAGTGCTCCTAGGTTCTCTTCAAGTTCCCAAAGTAGGAAACCTCTAAAGATCCTCACCCACTAGTGTAGTGAGAAGGATGAAGGAATAACCAAAAGGGTGTAAGAGATGTTAGTAAAAACCCCCTTTGGTGGCCGGCCTTTGTGGTTCAAGAGAGCTATTTTCTTTTGCCTCTTTTGTTGTTCAAAACTCACAAAAACCCTAATGAACTTTATCTCTATAAAGTTCTTTATATAGACAAAAGAAACCTAGTCAACAACTTGACTAAATATCTCATCTTTCCTCACCTAAAGTGGCCGGCCCCTTTGTGTTGTTTTTGGGCTTTGGGCTTTTATTATTTCAAGTCATCCAATGCTTGAATAAAAGCCCAATGGGTTTAGGCCCAATGGGCCTAATTAAACCCGAACGTTTCTTTAAGCCCAAAACGATCTTTATCGCTTTTATGATTTCTTTAGACTTTTCTAAATTAATTACAACACATAATTAATCCAATTAATTGTTTCCATCGTCCATTAGTTACTCACTACAATAGTGTATTGGTGAACAACCTTTTAGGTTCTAATTAGCAAGGCAGTGAGGTGATTGGCATCAATCCAATTGCTCATATTTAATTCAATCACTTAGTGAATTAAAACTTCATTTTAATTCACCTTTCTTCTTTGACGACTACATTTAATCATCTAGAAGAACTCACAAGCTATGAGTGACATCTAACCATATGTCATAGCTACCCAAGCTAAGGTAGAAGTTTATTCGGAGAACCTAGTCAGTTGGAATTACAATGTAATTCAATCCTTCTCTAATACAATACTCTCAATCACATCATTAGGGTATGGATATATCATGTCAAACCCCTAATGTGATTATTCCTTCTTATATGATCCAATTGAGTCGTATAGGAACGCTTTCCTTTATTACGCTCGATACTTCGGCCGAAGATTCCCGAATCATATCTTAGAGTATTCTTCCTCTCTTATCGAGGATTAAAGATTCCTTGTTGCGCATACACTTGCCTTCATGACTAAGTGGCTTAACCCCAACTATGCCGTTGACATTCTGATAGAGTGACTTTGACATAATCAAAGATTAAGTACTTAACCACAAGACAATGACGATGCCTCAGGTCAAAGGATTACTTACATTATTCCAACCATTTGAGTTACTTGCTTGACATGTGAGTAGACCTCCATGCAAGTACTCTGATTCGATTGTATTCAGTGAACTCATTCCCTTAATGAGCACCTACGTACTTGTCTTAGTGTCACAACACGAATGGGTTGAGACTTTCCATCCTTCCAATTGAAGCGGACACAGCATGTACTGGTCTAAGCATTGTCAGTATACCTCCGACAATCCAATGACCAGGAACCTTTTGGACATAATGGTTATGTGAAGAAGGTCTCTGTAGTCTAACATCATTAGATTACTTCTTCAATCGATCCATTGTCCATGGATTCACTATTCAGGACATATATCATTTATTGAGATAGTCCTAATTAGTATCTTTGCCATTTGATGTATAAGAATCATCCATACATCAATTCATTTGTCCTGAAAGATTTCTTCCAAAGATTGACTTTCAGGGCATATTTCCAACATCACTTTGTTTTGAGTTGATTCTTGGTTCACCAATCTACTAGGCTTTGAATTTCATGGGTAATGTTTTGTTTTTGAATGCATGCAAGCATGATTCCGCCTTTTAATTGTTAAATGCATGCTATAGATGTTATTCAAATGAACATGTTTTTCACAAATAATCCTTCAGTTGATAAGTCTAAAATAGATCTTGTACGCTACTTATGCTCTCCTACTTCGGTGAGAGAGGTTCGTTCTTTTCTTGGTCATGCAAGATTCTATCGACGATTTATCAAGGATTTTTCCAAGATTGCACAGCCCCTATGCCGACTCCTCCAAAAGGAAGTGTCTTTCGAGTTCAATAAGGCGTGTGAGGAAGCGTTCAAACATCTCAAAGAACTCCTCACCACGGCACCAATCATAACCCTACCAGATTGGTCCATTCCTTTTGAATTAATGTGTGATGCATCGGATTATGCACTTGGAGCTGTTTTGGGCCAAAAGAAAAACAAGCAGCCACATGTTATTTATTATGCTTCACGCACTTTAAATTATGCCCAATTGAATTACTCCACAACTGAAAAAGAACTTTTGGCGGTTGTATTTGCATTAGATAAGTTTAGATCATATCTAATTGGCACTAAAGTAATTGTTTTCACTGACCATGCAGCCTTGAAGTACCTTCTCACCAAAAATGAGGCTAAACCAAGACTCATTCGTTGGATGCTCCTACTTCAAGAGTTCGTTATTGAAATTAGGGACAAGAAAGGGTGTGAAAACGTGGTGGCTGACCACCTAAGTAGAATGGTGCATGAGGAAGAGCCCATTCCCATTTCAGAAACGTTTCCGGATGAGCAACTTCTGTCTATTGAGGTAAGTACCCCTTGGTATGCCGATTTGGTCAATTATTTGGTGTCTAAGCAAGTTCCTCACACCCTAAACAAGTCCCAACGTGATAAACTTAAACACGATGCACGTTTTTATGTTTGGGATGACCCATATGTGTGGAAGTACTGCCCATATCAGATTGTTAGACGATGTGTACCAAATTCTGAATTTAACTCCATTCTAGCCTTTTGTCATTCTTATGCATGTGGGGGTCATTTTGGCACTCAAAGAACAGCCCTCAAGGTGTTAGAATGTAGTTTTTATTGGCCTACATTGTTTAAAGATGCTAGAATGTTTTTCTTAACATGTGATAGATGTCAAAGGACAGGTACCATTGGTGCTAAGGACCAAATGTCGCAAACCCCTATCTTCAATGTTGAAATTTTTTATGTATGGGGTATTGATTTCATGGGTCCCTTTCCTTCTTCATTTGGTTTTACTTATATTTTGCTTGCGGTTGATTATGTTTCCAAATGGGTAGAAGCAAAAGCTACCCGGACTAACGATTCTAGAGTTTTAGATTTCATCAAGACTAACATTTTCTCTAGATTTGGGATGCTGCGGGTGTTCATAAGTGATGGAGGCTCACATTTCTGCAATCGAACCATTGAGGCACTCTTTAAGAAGTACAATGTCAAGCATAAGGTTTCAACACCTTATCACCCTCAAACAAGTGGCCAAGCCGAAGTTTCGAATAGAGAAATCAAGCAAATTTTGGAAAAGACTGTGGGGCCAACCCGGAAGGATTGGAGCATACGTTTAGACGATGCATTGTGGGCGTACCGAACTGCCTACAAAACACCCCTAGGGATGTCTCCATTTCGGCTAGTCTATGGTAAGCCGTGTCACTTACCCGTGGAGCTAGAGCACAAGGCACATTGGGCCGTGAAAACATTCAATATGGACTTAGACGTTGATGGAATACATCGGAAGCTCCAATTGAATGAGCTTGAGGAGCTAAGGAATGAAGCATATGAGAATGCCCGAATTTACAAGGAGAAAACGAAGGCGTTTCATGACAAGATGATTAGGGGCAAAACCTTCACCACTGGACAGAAAGTGTTGCTTTTCAATTCCCGTTTACGTTTATTCCCTGGTAAGTTACGTTCTAAGTGGATTGGACCTTTTGTTGTTACTAATGTTTTTCCACACGGTGCAGTTCAAGTCCAAAGTTTGAGGAATGGTCAAGAATTCAAGGTAAACGGACATCGATTGAAGCCATATTATGAGAGTGCCATAGGGCAGGTGGTGGAGGAGATCCCATTCCATGCCGTGAGCTCCAATAGGGAATGAACATGCTCTTCGTCCGGCTGTATGACGTTAAAGCAAGCGCTACGTGGGAGGCAACCCATGCATTAAACAAAGGAAGACTTAGGAATCACTCCAATTCCAGATTTGCGTTCCTAAAACCCTTCTCTTTGTTGATTCTTTCTATTCTACCCTATTATTTGTTTAGTTGCTGTTTGTGTGTTTAATGTTGTTTGGTGTGATTTTATGCTTGGAACATTGAGGACAATGTTTGATTTAAGTGTGGGGGGGGGGGGTAACTAAGTGTTTTTGATGCAAATTCGTGGGATTTTATCACCCATAACTTCAAGTATTGTTCCTTGCTGTTTTTAAGTGTTTTTAGGCTGTTTTGGTCTGTTTTAGTATGTGTTATTCTAAAAATCCGAAAATCCCAGAAAAAATTGAAAAATTGTTTTGAAAAAACCAAAAAGAGTTGTTTTTGATTTGTTTTTGTGTGTTTGTTTGTGTCTTAGGGTACCTTCCAACACAATGATGAGGATTTGATTTGTAATTGCATGGCTGTTAAAGAAAGTGATTAACATGGATGAAGGTTTCATTTACTCTTTGTTTATGCTTGGTTGTGGTTATAACTTATGAATTCACATGAATCATAAAGAAAAAATTAGTTTTTGTAACATGCTTGAAGGAAGGAACTCAAACAAACGCTACATCCTTGTGAGACTTGAGCCTAAACGTTTATTTGGAGAGTTAAAATCTGTGCATTATTGTTTTCTAAAGTCGTTGCATGATCTCATTATTCTTTGCTTGGTTACTACTTAGAAGGCGTTTCATCATTTAGTTCCAAATACTAGAACTCATGCCCATTTCATTCAAAGCATGTTATTGATTTGCATAATACATATTCAAGATGAAGTTGTGTAGTTACCACCACCTTAGCCAAAATGCCGTGTGCCCTACCTCATTTTTATGTTTAAGTTAACCCCTTCGAGCCTTGTTAGCCTACATTCTTTGTTAACCACACTATCCTCACCTAGCCTAGTTTAGGACCATCCATACCCTTGTTCTTGAAGCATAGTAAAGCATGATTCAAAGTGAATTCCTTTTGACTAATGTATGGCAGAAAACAAGTGTGGGGGAAGTGTTCTCATGTGAGTTAATGTGCCATAGGCACCGCATTGAAAGAAAAAAAAAAGTTGTGAAAAGAATGAAAAAGAGTTGAAAAATATATGAAAAAGAGTTTTAAAGTGTTGTTTGTTGAAGAAAGGGTCCAAAACATTGAATTTGGCCCTAAGTATTGGTTGAATCTTCCCTTCGTGTTTAAAAGTTGATTTCTGCAATCTAAGTGAATTCTCAGTTTCAATTTCATTACTTTGCTTGCTATTGCTTTAAGAACGTTTGTTATCCCTATCCTTCATTTGTTAGCCAACACCCCAAGCCCCGTTACAACCTTTGACTTCAATCTTGAGTGTTATGTGTTTCAATTTGTGGAGTTTGAATTTGGTATGAGCATATGGTGTCACTGGTTCTCGCGTCTAAGTAGTAGCATTCCATTCATGAGATCATATCTAAACATGTTTATTAACTATAGAAATTGCTTTCTTTGTGATATATATATGTGAGCATTCGTTTTCATATCTACATCAATCTTCTCACATATAATTAGTATAGGGTGTGTAGTTCGAAAATCTGAGTGAAAATTGAGTGCATCTCTTGTAAGGAATTGAGTGATTTCTCTAAGGCATGTTACTACATTCAAAACATTGTTTTAATTGATTAATTGTGAACAAGTAAGTAGTGGCTATGATTAAGTATGTGTTTAAGTGTGGAGATGACTCAAATCTGTGCGGAAAATGATTTTTAACATGTCATGTGCATTGGAAATCCCTGAGGCAAATGTTGGAAGGTTTAGGTTGTGTTTTATTTGTTTTGTTTCGTTTTATTTCTTTGTTTTGCTCGAGGACTAGCAAAAGCTAAGTGTGGGGGAATTTGATAGGAGCATATTTATGCGACTTAATTGGCTTGTTCTCGTGCATTTACGTTGTGTTTCCTTAGTTATTTTAGTGTTTAAAGTCACTTTTGTGTGTTTTCAGATTCTAAGGCCAAAGGATGCAAAATGATGTAATTTGGAGCCTTTTGGAGCAAAAGGAATGGATGAATTGAAGACTTGAAGAAATTAGGATTCCTAATCAATGAAGGATTCCTAATCACACAAGGATTCCAACTCCAACAAGGATTCCTACTTGAAGTAGGAAAGTTAAGCCAAGGTTTCCTATTTTGGTTTGACCTTTCCTAATTCTAAAAGTACTCATGTTCCAGCCACTTTGAGGACTACATATGCATTTGATGACACAAAACAAAGGCCCTAGAACTCTTAGGAACATTTGCAGCACCTTTCCCAATCCTCCATCCCCTTGCCGTGCAAGGGATCCATTTCCCCTTCAGTTTTAGGACATCAAACCTTTCCCTAAACCTTTCCTACATCACAGCCGCATTCCCTTGACCCTTCCTCTTCCTTGCCGTGCAAGGGAGAGTGACTCTTTCCTATTTTCTGAATTTAAACACATTCCTTTTGTGTTTCATACCCTAGCCGCACCTTTTAGCTAATTTCCATTAAGTTTCTGATTTTGTTTCCTAATTTTAGAAGCCTTAGACTTAATTTCTGTTTACCCAATTAACCTAGGGTTTTAATTGCCTAAACCCTTTAAATAAACTCCTCTTTTGCAGCCACAAAACATCCATAGACTGCCATTCACGCCAGAATCCATTCCATACATTTAGCCGCACCATTCTACCACCATTCACCCTAGTTTCTGCCTAAAAACATCCCTAGCCGCCCCATACACTCATCCTAAACCTAAATCCATACTTTTACACCATCCACAACCCCCAAAAACACCCAACCACTTGTGTGCCGCAGCAAGAAGGAAGAAGGAAGGACCCTTGGATGTTCAAGCTTCATTGTTGGTGCATTCTAAATGTAATTCTTTTCATGATTTCAATGTGTAATTTCTTTCCCTTTCGTTTTGCTATGAACATGAGTGGCTAAAACCCCTATTGGTTAGGGGTGATTTCAAAGCCATGACTATCTGTGCAATTTGATTTGATAAATTCCAGTTATGAATTCTTGAATCGTGAATGCATTTGGCTTAACTACTTGATTAATAACTTATTTGTGTTTGTTAATTAGGGGTCGACACTTAATTGGGATGCATAAATATGATGCTAGAGTATAAGGATGTTTCACATAATCGTTACAAACTTATATTCATATGTAGTGAAGGTTGCTAGTCACAATCGCGTTAAGTTCAATTCCTAGCATGAGTGACATGATGTCATAGTTGCAAGTGCTTTGTCATTGCTTATGGTTTCATTGAACGTAATGATCTTTGATCGTATCTCTATTATGATGTCATGTACGGGACCTTTGAAGAATGTTTTGGGTTGTCGAATGATGCCATCCAATCCAATAATAAAAGGGAAATCTGAGAATTAGCTAGTGATGTCACGGTTAATTTGGGGCAATGTCGTTCATAATTCTATGAAGGAATAACTAGAAATCGAGTCGTTTGCATACGTGTCATGTGTGGAGAAAGAGCCTCTAACTAATCCATCATCCATAGTTTCATCTAATTTCGTTTTACAATCTGTTTTGCAAGTTTAATTTCGTCCAAAATCAACCCCATCTTATTTCTTTGAGTCATATTAACTAGAACTTGTCTTAGAATATGTTTTTAAGTGTTTTAGGTCATTAGAAAACCAAAATTCGTCCAAATTGTGTTAGAGTCCCAAAACTACCCAGAAAGTGGTTTTTAGGCAGTTTTGAGTCTCTAAATTATGCCTCCATGGCTAAGTAGTAGTATTCCATTCATTAGTAGGACACTACGACGTAATGGGGCGATAGCATTCCATTCATGAGATCATAAATATATGCAACATGGTTTTTAGGCAGTTTGCGCATTCACTTGCCTCCATGGCTAAGTGGCTTAACCCCAACTATGCCGTGGACACCCGCGGATGGAGTGACTTTGACATAATCAAAGATCAAGCACCTAACCACAAGACAACTATGATGCCTCAGGTCAAAGGACTACTTACATTATTCTAACCATTAGAGTTACTTGCTTGACATGTAAGTAGACCTCCATGCAAGTACTCTCGTTCAATTGTGTTCAGTTAACTCATTCCCTTAATGAGCACCTACATACCTGTCTTAGTGTCACTACACGAATGGGATGAGACTTTTCATCCTTCCAATTGAAGGGGACATAGTATGTACTGGTCTTTGCATTGTCAGTATCCCTCTGACAATCATATGACCAGGAACCTTTTGGACATGATGGTTATGTGAAGAATGTCTCTGTAGTCTAACATCATTACATTACTTCCTACATTGATCCATTGTCCATGGATTCACTATTTAGGACGTATATTGTTTATTGAGATAGTCCTAATTAGTACCTTTGCCTTTTGATGTATAAGAGTCATCTATGCACACATTCATTGTCCTAAAAGGTTTCTTTCAAAGATTGACTTTCAGGGCATATTTCCAACAAGGGGGAGCGTTGCAGTCCTATTAGAATAGGAATGTGATTGTGTTAATCCTAGTATATCTTGGAATATCTCTTATATTCCTATTAAGAGTAGATTACCTATTAAATGTTGTAATCCTAAAGGGAAAGGTTTTTACTTATCCTACTACTATAAATAAAGGCACAGTGGGGTGGAATAGAACACAACCATAATTACACATCTTTCTTCTTCTTCTCCATTGCCGCACCTTTCTCTCTCTCTCTCTCTCTAAGGCCTCCATAATTGTTCATTAAATTATGCCTACAACAATATGAAGTATAAAGTTTCGTTGTTTTTCCAAATTTCCCACACCTTTTTTGGAGGAAAACATATGAGCAGTTGAGCCTAAGAACCTTGCGGATAAAGAGTTTGCATCTTGCGAAGACGCTGGAACATATTAGGCAAAATATGCAAAGGCACTTGATTTTAGTGAGAGAATAATTTGCAAGGATTCAATAGATATCTCATAGATATTAGACAAATTTTATTTGAACCTATTTAACATTTTTCTACATTCAACTTACTTTCTACATTCATAGTTAGTTTTAGGGTTAATCTTAATTTACTACCCTAAAATTTCTTGGTTTTCAAAATTTTAGACATCAAGTTTTTTTTTGTCCATCTGGTATCTAATGTCATTATTTTGGGACACTTTCATGCATCCGTTAAGTTTTCCATCAGAACCTCCGTTAACTGACAACGTGGCGCCCACATGAACAATGATTAGGCACCACGTACATATGCACCCACGAGGATATTAAAAAAATTTAAAAATTAAACATTAAAAATTAAAAAAAAAAATTAAAAATCTAAAAGCTACCACTTTGGATTTGGAAGCACGGCGTATTCCCAATGTAGTTGTCTTGGGGATGGGTTTGTTTTTGCTCGAAGGACAACGACAGTAGCACCACCCCCTCCCTCGCCTTCCAACCTTCCTCCTCTGCCCAATCCCTAAAACGTCTGCTGCTCGGTTAGCAGCCTTGCCTTGATTTCCAAACCACATATTCGTTCGAGTTCTCATATTCGGTCCGCTTGTCGAAACAGGGCCATCTCCATCCATGCGTTTGCCTGATATACAGAAAGTAAGAAGGAAAGCAGCATCAACAGCACATGCAAGCAAAAAAGGAAACATTGAAAAGAAAGTCACCTCGTAACGACTCCCATAATATTGCATCAAGACATCTTCACGAGATGTATAAACTTCTTTGTAAGAAGAAATACATCAAAAATACTTCGTTATATTATTCACATCTAAGGTTTACAATATATAGGCACATACACCTTATTCTATAAGGAAAGTAATTACAAAAGATAGGGAAACTAAATCCTAAAGATTACATATTCTAATCTTACTTAAAATAAGACTCCAATAACATTTACAATTAAGATTCAACTCCAATAACATTTACAATTAAGATTCAAATCAAACTTCCCCATCAAGTGGGTGCATATATATCATACATGCCCAATTTGATATTGAGTCTTGGAAAACCTTACTAGATATTGCATGAGTAAGAACATCAACCAACTGCTCTCCTGAACTTTTCAACGGTATAGATACAATCTTTTTTTTTTCAAGATATTCCTTGATAAAGTGTCGATCAACCTCCACATGCTTTGTTCAATCTTGTCATACCGGATTATCAACTGTTTCCCTTGCAAATTTATTATCATAACTCCATAGCCTCCTTTGGTTCAAAACCAAGACATCTCAAAAGTTTATGTAACCAAAGAAGTTCACATATTTTGTGTGCCATACCTTTATATTCAGCTTATGCAGACTACCTTGACACCACTTTCTCCTTCAATCCAAGGCAGAAGCAAAACCACAAACAATACCCCATATGACATAAAAATCAAAGGCCCAATCTAAATGCAACATCAATTATCCAAATATAATTACTTACTGCACACTTGTTGCAATCAGTAGCACATAGTATAACAAGGGAACAATTTGCACGTTGTAATCAGACAACAAGCAGCACCAAATTCCCCTTTTTCTTTTTTTTTTTGTCAACAGCAGCAGCAAAACACTACTCGGCACAATCAGCAATTGTTAGAGTACAATAATTACCATGAGAACATTCACTGATGTACAAACATAGTCTACATACAACACTTGCAAACACCCACATTCAATTGCAGCACGAATTTGATTTACAATGTTGGGCTTGATTACAGCCGCAACAACATAATGTTGTTTAGGGTTTGGAACGAACCTAGCTCCTGATGTCAAGAAGAAATACATCAAAAATACTTCGTTAAGGAAAGTAATTACAAAAGATAAAGAAACTAAATCTATAAGGAAAGTAATTAGGACTCTAAATTACAAAGGAAAAGGAAACTAAATCCTAAAGATTACATATCCTAATCTTACTTAAAATAGGACTTCAATAACATTTACAATTAAGACTTAAATCAACAATCAACATGGGCGATTATAGCTCCAAGGAGAGCACGAGTGAAGTCATATTGTGAAGCCTACTAACATCAATAGGAAGGGCAACATGGTCAACCAAATGCCAGATCACGAGAGGGAGATGCATTGTTCCTTCGGACTGCGTTGGATAACTCGTGGAGGCTCATCGTTTTGAGAAAGTGCAACCATATGTACCTACAATAGAAGGACCGAAGTACAAGCTGATACGAAAGAAGGAATGGTAGCCCGACTTAAGGAAGAAAGATGAGCTTATAAATGTACCAAAAAAGGAAATTCGTGCATAAGCTCGAATAACGGAAGCAATGTCGGTCTTAAAGGCAGAGAAGATGAAGCAGATGGTTTATTCACCAAAAATAATAGGCCAGGCACCCTAGAAATTAGGGTAGTAGGAGGAGCGAAGTACCTCTTTCTTCGAAAGGGGGGTCTTTTTTTCTTCCCTAAGACCTTCGAATATGGTGTCCCTGATTAGCAGTTGAGTTATAGAGGAATAGTCAACGGATGTGAAGAAGAGTTGCTTAGTTGCTTCCACTTTTTCAAATTAAAAGACAAAGTAACCTATAACTTGGAATAAAGGATCTTTTTTTGGGCAATACAGTCCTTGGCCCACCTTGGCTTCGGTATGGGAAACCTCGAGCAGTGAAATGCGACGAGATCTTTTCCACAATTGGTGTATTGTTTGGGCAAAATAAGCCACTTCAAGTTGTGGTGTGTGACGAGGATTTGCATTGCACGATGAATCAATTCCAGAAGGCATACTCCGATATTGAATAGTTCATCTATCTTTGACTTTCAAGATATGAGAGGGGCAAGATCTGACTCAGAGCCCATTAATGTCTCCCTCCTAATCTCCGTCGACAATTATGATGTCATTATACCAATCCTTGTCGTGGCAAGGAACATCCTGAATATACCCCCTAGAAAAGCTAGGTCTAGCAGTAAAGTAGTAATGGCTTTCAAAACCCATCTTGGTGTAGTGCAATAATCTCCAACTCAGCCCCATACCACTAATTTAGCAACTCGAAGCAAGTAATGAGCCTAAAAGCGGCAAAGGAGAAAATGGCAGATTGTTATGTCACAAGATAGTAAAATGCTCTTTATAAAGATGGAAAAAGGAAAAGGAAGACCCAGGTCTAGGAACCATGGGAAAATTCTGGTGCACGGGCACTGAGAACCGGACGACGCCTGCAAGTCAACATAGATGTTAAAACCAAGCTCCCACCAGATGTTACAATCGTTCAAAATGTCTTGATGGTCTTCAATGAAAGCTTCACCCTTTTTTTGGCTACAGACTCTTGTCAATGGAAGGTTATAAGGGGAAACTTTAGTCAACTGGGATTTCTTGCTCGAGGACGCCATGCAAAAAGCTTCAAGGAAAGATAGGATTTTGAAATCAGTACAACAAGAGAATTTGAGCCTTTTTTTACAATGGATGATTTGAAGGATTTTGGTAAAGTAAATGGAAAAAATAGGCATCAAGAGACATAGTCATCTAGCCATTGAATTTAGACCGATTCGCTTGAGGATCTTTCAATCTGGCAATTATAGTTAATGAAGCATATTGGAGAACATTGTTCATTTTTCGTGCACACGCAAAAAGTGCACGATCTCATCGTTGCTAACTTTTTGGCACAACATCCAAGACTGTACATTTGGGTCCGAAGTGCCTCTACCTCAAAACCAAGGGTTACATCTTTCATAAGAATTTGAAGACTAAATGGTACATATTCCAGCTTACTTCTTAAGGTATGGTCCTTGGATAACAATCCATTCTCAAGGGGAACAAGTTGCCTCTCAGACAAATAGTTAGGGGCAACTATGGGACCATGATTTTCTAGGCCCAAAGTAAGGCTAATCCGAATATAGTTACCTCAGAAGTCAGGTCATGGACTCACCAGCTCCGGGTGGAGCTGTATTAGATGGAGTTGCGATGCCACCATCACTTTACTTTGGGGCAGCAGGCGAAGTCCTAGCGACTCTGCTAGATGACCATGTTTATGCCGTAAAACACACGGTCTGATCCAAATATGGACACAATCAGATCCTATAAGTCTTGGAGTTCCTACAATCTAGGAATTGGCGTATGCCACCAGTAATCATAACTCCTAAGAGGATGCAATATCTACTTCTAGATATCCTCTAGGATTCTCCCGACTTAGAACAAGGATTCTATCCTAAAAAGGTTTCTCTTCCCACGGTATAAATACACCCATCTCAGGTTCATCTAGGTAATGCAATCTAAAAGCTTGAATTCTCTTGCGTAATGCTTGAGTCTAAAATCATTCACTAATTTGACTGTTGGAGAGCCTTTGGCTGGCACATCCCCTGGTCTTAGGCTTGCTCACGATTGTTTTTTGTTTTGCAGGTTGCTCGAGTTTCTGCTCAACCACCACTCACGGCAGTGAGCGAATTTGGTTCCAATATGGGAGACTATTTAAGATGAAATTTAGGATAAGATACCCAATCTTCCTAGAATCATGATTATGTTGCCTAATCCCTAAGATATCCTAATTTGACCTTAATTAGCATTTCATTAATTAGGAGACAAGCAATATTTTCAATAATCCTAAGCCTAGTTTGCCAGAATGTGCTTCATGGGCTATGGGCATTTCGGTCATTCTTGCCCGAGTCACATGGGACTAGAAAATCATGGTCCCACAAAGAGTATTAAAGATAAGATTAATTGCAAATCTTATCTTTAATACCTTTGACTTTTCTTTCTTCCATGAGCAGGAGCTTGGTGGTGTTATAATCCGCTGCTCAAGCCTCTATAAATGTTGGACTCTGCGCGAGAATATTTGTGGGCCTGCCCATTTAGTGAGGGCATTCTTGTCTTTTTCAAGAAAAAATCCACTGTCGTTTTCAGAGTTTTTAGATTTACTTTAAACATCGATCATAGTGCAATTTGTTGCACTAGACTTCACTTTAACATGAAACACGGAAAACTTGTTTCATCCCTATCTGGTCATACCTTAGGGGAAGGTTGAGGAAGAAGGGATCCAACACCTGATCTTGTCTCCAACCAAAGATTCACCTTTCCATCCTCAAATAATATTGCCGACGAAATCCAATCAAATGACAAGAATAAAGTCAAGTTATTTCGAATAAACATGTATTTGCAGCGTGGCTTTCTCACTTCTTTTATTCATTATGTAATGCCACCATGTTGGCCTATGTTTTGTCCATGCAGAAGTAAGCTTTCAAATATTTTATTTCATACACAACCGGGAACCAGCAACATATTGTTAGTAGGTTAAAAAGATATGAATTAAAAATGTGACTAATCTAACATCTAATCTAACAAAATTTATCGTTTGACATAAAAAAAAAATTACTTACTGACTTAGTTTTATTAGAGATTTGTTATTAACACTCTAAAAATCTCATTTTGCACTCCAAACTTTTTAAAATTAGAATGAAAAATACAGCTGTGAAGAGTGTAGAATGAAAATTTTTAGAGTTCTAATAACAGTTCCTTTTTTTTTATTTATATAATATCATGCAAGTTATCTAATGGAAATTCAAACTTGGATGGAGAAGAAAGAATACAATGCCCTAACCAACATAACTAATCTCAAATATGCATTACTCTCTAATCTTTATATAAATATCATTAGATTACTCAACATTGCATTTCAAATTTCGCCTTCATTTGTCACGTGGACAATAGCTAAGCCACTTAAAAAGTAAGATAGTCATTTTGCTCACTTAGATGAATCACTGTTAAACATAAATAAATAAATGAGTTGGAGGGAAAACACAATTGGCCCTTCATATTTTTTCATTACATCTTCCCTTCATAGTTTTATTTTTGGTGAAAGTGGTATGAATAGGATCGAGCTAAGAAACTTTTATAAATATATGAAATTTGATGGAATTTTAATGACTTGCATAAATTCTACGTAAATTATAAGTGTATTCCATCATAACCTTAGGAAAGAGGCATCTACAAAAAATGTAACTAGTTGTTTGAGCAGTTTGTTAATTGTTATCATTCAAATATAGCTATTTGTTGTGGCCTATATTTAACTAAGGGGTGCGGCATTGAGAGAAAGAGAGTGGAGAATAGGCTTAAGGAATTGGATGTTAATTCTCCAGCCCTTATGCCTTTATTTATAGTAATAAGGAGTTGAGAAACTTGCCCTCCAAGTAATACAAAGTCTATTAGGAAAGATCTTCTAGATCCCAAAGGATTCCTAATCTATCTTTACTTAGGATTTACACAATCACAATATGTATTAGAACATATGTCACAACACTCCCCCTTGAGTGTGCAAATACTCAAGTAGATGGTGCATCAGATCTTTAGGCAAATGTAGAAGCAGTTCATGAAGTTGTCTCATTTAGTCGACGCAAGTAGCGAATGCTAGTCTCAAAACAAACAAAATAGTGCATAGGTGGTAAAACTCACAAAACCTCGCTATGGCAAAACCCAATGTGGGACAAAAGCCTATAGCTAAAGGAGAAAAGTGAGAAGTTGCATCAAGTCAAAACTATACGTCTTCGGGACTCAAGTGGTACGTACATAAGGGTATGACCAACCTAGGATGGGTGCCTCGTTAGAACCTAGTCAGGTAGCAAAAACCCAGTGGAAAAAATGCTCCTAAGCGTAGGAAAAAATAGTACATTAAGGTCAAGTGAGTATACTTCTAGATACTCCTCCTGAGTTTGACAAAACTTCCAAATGAAACTATAAGCATCGCAAATGAGAAAGTTATGCATACCAATTCCTCGGATAAGCTTCTGGTAGGTAGACTTCGACACTGACTCCTTATAGAGGTCGGCAAGGTTGTTTGGGATCAGACTGCTTGACTTCAATCTTTTGATGCTCATGCTGATGTAGACATAATATGCTTGTCATTGACTTGTTGGATGTATCCTGATCTGGTCGATACATACAGCGTTGTCTTCATAGATCGTTATTGGGACTCAATGATGAATGAAAATTGCAGGGAGTTCGAATATGCTCAACAGGAGTTCTTGACCATATCTTTCATGTGATGAAATACAGTGAGTCTTGGAACAATTCAAATGTTTTGCAACTAAAAGTCTATATCACGGACCTCCAAGATATTGCGGTGTTCCTTCATGGTAAAGACATAACCATTCAGGAATGTACCTTGTGCAGTCATATATATAGTCTAATTCAGCGAATCCCACAAGGCAAGCATCATTTCAAAGATCAAGGGGGTGTGATCTATTCTGAAATGCGTAGGGATAGATAAGCCTAAATCTGTAGTACGGAAAAACATCTTTAACACCAAATTTGGTAGTGGCGTGTCAATGTGCTACTTTATGCCAAAAGATTATCAGCACATAAGATGTCTGATTCTAGTCCATTGAGCTAAGTACAACAAATACCAATTGTACTTAGATATGGTTGCCTCACATTCCAATATGGAACCTTATGCTCCATATCCTTTGTAAAGGTCTCATTTGCATCTAGCATATAGATGATCAAGGTATACTCAGACATAACACCTTATGGGTCTCGTTCGAGTGGTGGACCAGAATACCATTAGAACTAGCTCGAAACTTCAGGTCGAGGTAATGTTGAGTTTTCCCAAAGATCATACATCTTAAAGTCCAACTTTAGGTGCGAGTCAGTTTTCTCAACTTTAGCAATTTTGGATTTTGTACATGCAGGGGCATATATCCCTAACTGATCAAATATTCACTTAAATAGGTATACCACATCCACCCAGATAGTTTTGCATCGGTAAAGTGAATGCCTCATTAGAATAAAAATGATGTTCTTGTGGTCTAGAACCATTTGAATTAGTACATGTAAATCCTTTGGAAACTTCATGTAGGCTTCGTATCCGGATCCCAGAGATACTATAACCACGTTTGTAATGTTGTATCAATCATAGGGCGTATAAGAGAAGCCTTGCGCCACAAGGCGCCATTCGCACTATTTAATTCATCTCATTCGTCATAGATTGATTCTTCTAGTTGACCAATTAGTTCTACGTTGACATTAATCAACAAAACGCAGTTTGTTATCGTCGCTTTTCATTTATGTCAGCAATTACCATATAAATGAAACATCGTCTATAATAATCTCATTCCAATTTCATATCTCATCCAAACTAGTATACTGGACCAAGAACTTCAGGTCTCGGGAGTAATCCGGATTTAATCTCATGAGATCAAAAAGATTGAGACAACGATCGATTCGTTTGTGCCATGTTCCTCTATTTTTTGGGAAGTGAATCCTTCGAACCAAGTGATCTACCACACTTATGGCTCGTGATAGATTGATTGGCTAACTACCAATATACGAGGGTCACAGTAGTGGTGTTCCTGCTTTTGGGATGAAGGTACATCGTACATTTGGTATATATCTTTGCAGGCACATTTGCAGTTCGTATATGTGATCTCATCACTTTTGCTAGATCAGAGGAAGTGTCTGCTTATCCTCTGATGATCTAGATTGGGATCGAGATGAGACATAGTGGGGACATCCACGATAATTTACGTCGTTCTTTTAGGAACATTGACGTTCTTATGTCCCCCTAATGGCAGGAAAACTGTCTCATAAAAGTGACAATCCGCAAAATGAGCGGTAATCCCAACTAGTATACTGGTCCACGATAATTCATCTTATTTGTCATAGATTGATTCTTCTAGTTGACCAATTATTTCTACGTTGACATTATTCAACGAAACGCAGTTTGTTATCGTTGCTTTTCATTTATGTCAGTAGTTACCATATAAATGAAACATCGTCTATCATAATCTCATTCCAATTTGATATCTCATCCAAACTAGTATACTGGACCAAGAACTCCAGGTCTCGGGAGTAATCCGAATTTAATCTCATGAGATGAAAAAAGGTTGAGACAACGATCGATTCGTTCGTGCCACGTTCCTCCATTTTTAGGGAAGTGAATCCTTTGAACCAAGTGATCTGCCACACTAATGGCAGGAAGACTGTCTCATAAATGTGACAATCCGTAAAACGAGCGGTAAAGAGATCGCCTGTCAAAGGTTTTAAGTAACGAATATTAGAAGGAGAATCATAACCGACATACATTTCTATCCTTCTCTGAGGACCCATTTTTTATTTTGTATGTAAGGGCGGTGCAAATGGCACATAGACCGCACAACCAAAGACGCGCACATGGAATATGTCAAGTTCGTATCTGGTAATCAACTGACACGCGCTTTATAAGGTTGGGTCGTGACAGGCATCAGGCGGACTAACATGGCTGCTTGTAATATTGCATAGCCCCAAGCAGAGATCTGGAACTTGGTATGTATGACCAACAATCACGTAATCATTTGAAGGCGTTTAATGAATGCTTCTGCTAGGTCATTTTGGGTATGAACATGGGGTACTTCATGTTCAACTTCAAAACACAACTGACATGCAATATCCTTCAAAAGTTTTCGATGTAAATTTTCCATTTATCCAATCGAATAGATTTGATCAGATAATTAGGGTGGTGAACCCTGATCTTGTTAATCTGAGCCACCAATGTGGAGAAGACAGGTTGTGGACAACAGCCACAATCATAACCAATATGTAGTAGCATTAACCAATACCATAAAGTATCTAAATGGTCTGCAGGGTGGTTGAATCAATCTATAAATGTCACCTTGAATCCTTTGTAGAAAAGATTGAGGGTGCTAATGCATGGTACACTTCTAGGTATGGCATCTTTACTTATGGTAAAAGGATGCCTAAAACGGCACATCACAAATCATCCTAGATATCCCAAATGTACATCCATAGTGAAAATATCTCGAGCTTCTGGGCGACCACACAGTGGGCCTGAATCAGTGTAATCCACTTGTTAGGTGTTCTATCCTCTCTAAAATACGCTTATACCTATATTCGTAGGAGGTACAAAGGAATTTTGCTCCATTTTCTACATTGTTTTCAATATGGTAATAGTGCTTTCGAATATCCTTAAAGCTCAAAAAGGCATTCTTCTAGAACGAAGTGAGTATAGGCCTTCCCTTTATGGTAAAATTAGTACTATTGGACAATATAGGGCAGTGCCATGTCCCACAATCAGGTTGGATAAGCTTGAATAAGCTTGAAAGTTTGTCAGGGGGTGATTAGGTATGAAGTTAGCATAGAACCAAACATCTAACTTCTCAACAAAACATACCTAAGCATGAGGTGTATTAGTCACATGTGGTAATTTTCGTTAATTAACTCTTATTCGAAAATAATAGTGACATCCAAACACCAATCTTAAATCCGAGAATAAAATAAATTGTTTACAAAGTAAACAAATATATAAGGAGGTTCGGCCAATAGGCTTTCCATGTCAAATTTTGCTCTTCCAAATGTGTTAGGTGGAGCAAAATTAGTCTCATAGATTGACTACGGGAATGGTGCTCCTCAACAACATTGGTAGAGGCACATACAAGTGCATAACCAATGATCTATTTCATCAAAACTAAATTAGATTATGCAGGGTTAAGGTTCGGAATACTATCCCTTATTCTTGAAGTTTTAGGTGCCAAGGATCATGCTTCGGGCATGATACCACCTCTTGGTAGGCCTGATTCTACAATATGTTGTAAAACAAACTCGCAATAAGATTATGAGAGAGAGAGAGAGACAAACCTAGACTTAGGTTCAGTAGGCTCTAGCTGAAGCTGGATGGGTTTGTTCGGTAGCCTCTACTGAAGCAAAGTAATAATGTTTAGTGCACCTTTGCCGAAGCAGAGCATGCTTTTCGGTGCACCTCTGCCGAAACAGAGCATGCATGTCGATGCATCCTTGCCGAAGCAGGCCACCACCATTTGGTATACTCTAACCAAAACTGGGTCTATACCGTTCGGTACCTCCCAACCAAATTGCTAGTGTACCTTTCTCTCACAAGTGTTGTAGTAATTAGATCTAAGAACTTGGTAAACTTTCACTTTCTATACTGCTACTTCAAGAGCAATTTAGAGATATAGAAGGACGAGAAAGATTTTCTTCCAGTCGAAACTCGATCATATATAAACTTCAGAATTGTACCTATTCATTGATGTAAATGTTTCAATCATGTTTTGTTTTGGGCAAGAAATCATCTTTGCACGATTTGAAATGGTCCATAGCGAGTCAAAAAGCATGAAGTCCTCAACAGTGAAGTACTTCCATTTGATATGCTTCAGGCATAAGCCTTCAAATGAAGATCATGGCAGAGGCGTATTCAGCTCTTCCACACCATAACTAGCTACAATGATTTCACAACTAATCATAGTCAAGCGGGTTGTGACGTCTTGTATCCACATAAAGTAGTTTCTTATTCAAAACTTCCAAATCAGTGAAATCGAACTTGTTACGGTTCGACAATACGCTGAATGGTAGAAACAAGAATGTCAAATAAGTTCACAAGTAGTGGCTGCCATGGCTCGATATTCAGCCTCTGCGCTAAAGCGAGCAATGACCTGTTGCTTCTTGCTTTTCCAAGTGACAAGGTTTCCACCCACAAATGTACAATACCCTGTGGTAGATTTTCTATCAAGTGCATTCCCTGCCCAATCTTCATCCGTGTAGCCGCTAATGGTCGCGGACTTATTGTTGCGCATGATGATTCCTTGCCCTATTGAACCCTTGAGATAGCGTAGGATTCTCTTAACAATGTGAAGGTGATCAACAATGGGAGAATGCATAAATTGACTTACTAAACTCACTGCATATGTGATATCTGGGCAAGTGATGGTAAGATAAATGAGTTTCCCTACCAACCGCTGATAATAACTCACATCATACATGGCTTCACCCTCGATGTTAAGTCTCAGTTTACAATCCACATGAGTGATGGCATGTTTGCAGTCAAGCATGTTTACTTCCTGAAGAAGATCCAGTACATATTTGCATTGATGGAGAAATAGCCCATTTGAAGAAGTTGCCATTTCAATGCCCAAAAAATACTTGAGCCGCCCCAGATATTTGATAGAAAATTTTTGATGTAGAGAACGTTTCAAGGCCTCAATTTCAACAGCATTATCCCCTGTGATTATAAGATAATCCATGTAGATGAGAACCACCAACTTCCCATTGGTACCAGTTTTTACAAACAGTGAGGAATCAACATTACTTCGAACAAATCTAGCCTTCTCTAGTACTGAATTGAGCTTGGCATACCTAGCTCTCGAGGATTGTTTCAATCCATATATTGCCTTGTGCAATTTACACATCATGTTGTCTTTAAGACCATTAGAGCCTGGAGGAGGCTGCAAATACACTTCTTCTTGTAACACTTCGTGAAGAAAGGAATTCTTCACATCCATTTGATAGAGGGGCCATCCATAATTAACAACCACTGAGAGTAAAACTCTCACTAAATTCATCTTGGCCATATGAGCAAATGTTTCTTTATAATTTACCCTAAAGGTTTGGGTGAAACCTCGAGCCACAAGTCTAGCCTTGTGTCTCTCAATAGAACCATCATACTTAAATTTTATCTTGTAAATCCAACGACTTCCAACAACCCTTTTTCCTGGTGGTTGTTGAACTAAGCTCCAGGTCTTGTTTTGTTCCAGTGCATGAAGCTCATCTGTCATGGCTTGATTCCAATATGGGAGAAGCGATGCTTCTTGGAAACTCCTAGGTTCATAGTGTTTATCAATTTCACTGAGAAATGCAACATGAGGTGTAGAGAAATCACGAAAACTGAGGCTTTCAGTGATAGGATGCCGTGAGGCATAAGTAACATAATCCTGCAACTTAATTGGAGGTTTCCTGGTTCGAGGAGGGTTTCTTTTAATCACTTCAAATTCTGTAGGAGGTTAAGAGTGATCAGAATGGGACTCATCGTCCCTTTCACTGGCAGTAATTGGACTAGCAGTGATTAAGTTGGTTTGCACTTCTTCTCCATCTGAACTCACAGAGACTGGGTTGTCTTCTAACACTGGATGATCAAAGTTCTAAGGAGTGGAAATAATTCAAACAATTTCTCCCCCTGATTAGTAGTAGTGCCTTTGGAAGTGAAATAAGGATAGTCCTCTTCAAACTTCATGTCTCTTGATAAAATGCACTTCTTAGTGATTGGATTGAAGCACTTATATCCCTTTTGAGTGGAAGAGTACCCCATAAACACACACTTGGTAGCCCTGGCATCTAATTTGTCACAATTCATGGCTTGAATGTGAACAACGCAAACACATCCAAATACCTTGAGGTGTGTTAAATCAATTTTTCTACCTTTGAGTGTTTCATAGGGAGATTTGTACTCTAGCACATGACTTGGGAGTCAGTTGATGAGATAAGTGGCAGTGAGAATAGCAAATGACCAAAACTTCTTGGGAACATGCATGTGAAGCATGAGAGCACGAGTTTCCTCCAAGAGGTCCCTATTCTTTCTCTCGGCTATTCCATTTTTTTGAGGAGTTCCTACACAGCTAGTTTGATGTATGATGCCTTGAGAACTTATGTATTGAAGCATGTTGTTGGATAGAAATTCAGTGTCATTGTCTGATCTTAAAACTTTAATGTTTGATTGGAATTGAGTTTTAACATGCATGTGAAAATCTTTGAAAATGTTTGGGACTTCACTCTTTGATTTCATAAGGTATAAAAAACTCATTCGAGAGAAGTCATCAACAAATGAAACAAAATACTTAAATCCTTCCATTGATTTGGTTGATGGTCCCTATACATCAGTGTGTAACATTTCAAAAGGTTTACTTGTCCTAAACATTGAATTACCAAAAGGTAGTCTAGTAAACTTAGAAAATTGACAAGTATCACATGTAAGATGAGATTTACCAAAAAAGGGAAACAATTTAGACAAAACAACGTCTGAGGGGTGAGCTAATCTCTTATGCCAAAGTTGGTTTTCATCTATGGACTTCGCTTAAGCTTGAAACACCTGAAGAAAACAGGCATCCTTGCACAGGTAGTAAAGTCCATTTATGAAAACCCCTTCACCAATCATCTTCATAGTGAGAACATCCTAAAAAATCACTTTATCTGGTGAGAAAATAACATGACAATTTAAGGTATTTGCGATTTTTCCAATTGACAAAAGTTGGAAAGGAAAGGTTGGTACATATAATGCAGTGGAAGGTGTTTCGTACGAGAGTAAGTTTATTTCTCCTTTGCCCAAGACTAAGACATTTTTTTCCAATTGCAACTGAAACATGTGAAGAACTTGAAAAACGTTTAAAATGATGCAAGTTCATCCTCATGTGGTACTTTCTTATTTCCAGCAAGAAAGCCACCAAATTGTCTTAACATAGCTGTATGACTTCCCTCATCCTTGCTTTGAGCTTGTGAACCTCCTCCGTGTCCCTTACTTTGAAGGTAGGGTACAAATTCATTGATGAGTGACAATGGATTGGCAGTGAACTCCATGGATCCTTGTGAGACATTATGAGAGTGAGCATTAGCAAGTTGAGCCTTAGGGTGAGGGTGAAATTGCCGTGAGGACCTTGTTATTATCTTTCCATCTTTGCTGAATTTAGGCTTGAGTTCAGGATGAAGTTCCCAACATTTGTCTTCCACATGACCAACATCATTGCAGTATTTGCATTTTAGGTGTGTATTTCTACCCTTGTACACTTTTGCTTCTAAGTTCTTGTAACTTGAGGCATATGCACGAGTCTCATTTAACCTCGAGGTGTGCTCAGCATTCATTACTTTCTTCCTTGCTTCTTCTCGTTGAATAGTTGCACAAACATTGTTGAAGGTGGGCAGTTCTTGACTCATCAAGATGTGACTCCTTAGGTCCTCGTATTCTGAGTCCAAACTCCCTAACAACTGATAGATTATGTCTTCCTCAGCTCGTTTCAAAAGAATGGTAGGGTCTGTGGTATGAGGAAGATATACATCCAGCTCATTGCACATGGCCTTGAGGCTCCCAAAGCGTTGAACAAATGCTTGAAGGAAAAATTTTGTCCTAGCTAAGAACATGTGAGAATATTTGAACACATATGCAAACTATTAACACATTAAAGTAGGCATGCATTCAAAAACAATTCTAAAACCCATGACTTTCAAATCCTAGTGAATGGTGAACCACAAGACTCTTTAACAACATTAAAAGAAAGAAGGTTTTAGAGATTCATTACCCTTGAAGCTCATCCTTGTTTACACAAGGGATTCACCCAAGTGGAGGGCCTTCAAGTCACCTCCTAGCTCCTTGGATCTTCCTTGTGATTTTCTTCCTTTTGATGCTCCTTTGCTCCTTGAGGATGTGAGGAAAGGATCTCCAAAAACACCAAAGATTTGGTGTCTCTAAGTCTCCACACCAAGGATGAGGTGTGAAGATGAAATGGATGACTTAGAGAAGAAAAGATTGCTAGCTATATCTTCTCTAAGTGGCCGGCCTCCTTTAGAGAAAAAGAGAGAAAATGTTTCTCATCTTTGCCTCAAGAAAACCCTAATGAGGTAAAAGCTGTAAAGATGCTTTTATATCTCTTTTCTTAGATGAGTGGCAAACTTGCAATTAAACAAAACTTACCACTCCCTCACTATGGCCGGCCTCTTTTAAGTGATTGGGCTATTTGCCCATATTTGTTTTAGTTGTCATACAACTTAAACATAATGGGCCTAGTGGACCAAACCCTTTTGGACCCCGAAGCCCAAAACTAACTTAAAAGCCCAATACGAACCTTTCGTATAATTAATTAACTAATTAATTAACCTTGACTATATTTCAATTAAACCATTTAATTGCTTATCCATTTCATTTATATTTCTTCACTTTCATCCTTACTCGGTGTACGATGCATTAGGTTCCAATTAGCGAGGCAATGGGCGATTGTTACTCTTAACGATCGATTGTGAATTGAAACTACATTTCAATTCTCCCTTTGATTAAGATTAGTGTTTGCTAATCTTCAGGGCTTCCACAAACCATGAGTGACACCTAGCAGCATGTCATGGCTACCCAAGCTAAATAGAATTGGTTGGAGAACATATCCAGTTACAATTACAATGCAATACGGTCCTTCTCTAATACAATACTCTTAATCACATTGTTGGAGTGATAGTTTGTATCATGTCTACTATCCAATGAGATACTTCTCTATATGATTCAATTGAATATGATTTGGAACATACTTCCTTAGTCATATTCGTATGCTTTGGCCAAAGACTTCCGAATCATATCTTAGAGTATTCTCCTTCCACCATGGAAGGTTAAAGATTCCTTGTTGTGCATTCATATGCCTACATGACTAGATAGCTTGACCCCAACAATGTCGTGGACACTCTCGATGGAATGCCTTTGACATGATTAAAGATCAAGGACCTAACCATTAGACATCTATGATGCCTCAGGTCAAATGACTACTTTGCATATTGCAACTTACGAGTTCTTACATGACATGTATGTTCGAACTCTCTTTTGATCGTTGTTCTGTGTACTCGATTAGTCTTTCAAGCACCTATGTGTTTGTCTTAGTGTCCAACATTAAATGACTTGAGACTAGTCATACTCACGCTTGAGTTGACATAACACATACTAACCTTAGCGGATTGTCAATGCCCAATTGGCAATCCTATGGCTAAGAACGTTTTAGGAATGAACATAAGAGAAAGGTCTCGTTAATCTAACTTATTTAAATCACTTCTCTCTTAGATCAAATACATTCCTCGGATTCCCTTATTGCTTAAACACATGATACAATTAATAGTGATTAGCAATAAGCTTTGCCCTTCATTAAACATATAATAGTTTAATACAATAAGCATTCCAAAAGCTATTACATCAAATGAGTGGCTTTGTGGGCATACTTCCAACAACGCTTTCTCGTCTTGTTGGGCACTGGAAATGTCCTTCTTAAGTTGAACACTCGTGCATAATTGTTTTGATTTCCATGCATATCTTGCAAGGCTTTCCAAAGGTTAAGTGATGAATTGTAATAACTGAAACTCTCAGCCACATGTTTCTCCATGGTGTTGAGGAGTAAGGACATGACAAGCTGATCCTTGCAAAGCCATGCACCGTATGTTAACGAGGAGCTGTATGGAGCTTCCACGCTTCCATTGACAAACCCTAATTTCCTTATGCCTCCGAGAGCAAGAGAAATAGCTCGGGACCAAGGAAGATAATTGAACTCGTTCAAGAGAACTGAACATAGACGTTGATTGGTGTTAACCTCAATGTCTGAGAAATTTGGGGAGAGGCTATGCTCAGTTTCCTCATCGCGGTTTACTGAGCTTTCTTCCGCCATGACTCAAAGTTTGAAAGAGATAATGCAACAGCAAGAATGGTAAAGATAGGTTACAGAAGTACCTGCTCTGATACCATGTACATTTTCTAGTTTTGAGTTTCAATGTATTTTTCATATATTCAAATGTACAAGTGACAAGGTATATATGAAAGAAGAGAGGGAGGAGATGTCCGGGTAGTTAGCTGCTGCAAGCAGCTAACTAGAAGGAAGAAAAGAAGGCTGTCTATCACAGCCAACTAGAGCTCACCTACCTAACCCAATCAGTCATCTTCCTTATATCAAGGAAAAGCTTTATCTAATTTACACTAATCAGTCACTTCCCTTAAATTAAGGAAAAGCTTATTTACAACAATATGGCCTTAAGCTTACCCTAGAGATACACTCATGGTAGCTGGCCTAAGAAGCTAACATCTATTTATAGGCTTTTTTTTGTTCTCTATTTATGTTTTCTGGCAATTGATGTACACAATGCTACAACATGTTTAATTTGGATTGCGAAGTTAATGTTTTCTGGCAATTGATGTATACAATGTTACAGCATGTTAAATTTCGCTATCTAATTTTGATTAGTTCAACAATTGGATTTGATCCCGGATCATTTTAGCCAGTTTCCCAAATATATGGTGAAAACATTTGATTGTCAGTGGTAAGTGGTATTGACATTTCAAATATTGTTTGAAATGTAATTTCAAACGTGGTATCTAGTTTTAAACTAAAGATATTTGTTTCTTTATGCTATTAGTCCTTGAAATTTTAGGGGTGGTTTGGGAGTGAGGTGCTTAAAAAAAAAAACACCCATGAAAAAAAGCTGTGAGGGTTTTAGATGTTTGGTAAACTGAAAAAAAAAAAGCTTATTTTGGAAGCTGCTATGAGAATAAGCTGAAATCAAAGGAAAAAGCTGAAGCTGCTATTTGCAGCTTTGGAAAACTGGTTTTTTTTCAAAGCACACGGAGCTACAGTGCTCCTTTAATGAAAAGACTCACTATCAGACTGTTTTTTTTTTCCAAAAGCACTTTTACAAAAAAGTTTACCAAACACTCTGCTGATTTATTTCACAGCCGCTTATTCTCACAACACAGCCGTTTATTCTCACAACAGCTTTTTTTCAAAGAACAGCAATACCAAACCAGCCCGTCAATCTACTTGGGATACTTGGTGTTGCAGGTACTTCAACAATTACGAATAAAATTGCTCTTACTTTCAGAAAAGCACCACCTTTGATCCCAGAGACGGGTATGGATGTGTGCCCATTGAATTTCAATGAGTATATCCCTTGCCATGATGTTTCTTATGTGAAAATTTTGCTGCCAAGCTTGGACACTAATCGAAGAGAAGAACTAGAGAGGCACTGCCCTCCGATTGAAAAACGCTTGTTTTGCTTGGTTCCACCACCAAAAGATTATAAGAGATCCATAAGATGGCCAACCAGTAGGGATTATGGCTTGGTTTAGTACTGAGGTGATTCAAAGCACAGCAATACCAAACCAGTCCTACATGTGTGGCGAAGTAACGTGAATCATACACATCTTGCTGAAGTCAAAGGAGGACAAAATTGGGTGCATCCAAAGGATCAACTCTGGTGGTTCCCTGGTGGCGGTACCCATTTTAAACATGGCGCAACTGAGTATATTCAAAGGTATCTGTAACCAATATGTTTTCCGTCTTTTGTTGTCAATGTCTTTCATGTCCTACACGCTGGAATTTAGCATATGACATTTAGGTGTATGATTATTTCTTAATTGACTTGAGTGTACCAAACATAACCTATGTTTTACTCCAGACAAGTGCGACTCTCAAATCAGGATCTAAGAAAATAATACAAAATTGACAAATCAAGTCAATTCGGTGAATTCACCTAACATGAAATTCACTTAGGAATTTATTTTGTGAGAAAAAATTCTTACAATTGAAAATTGAAGTGGTGTTTGAGAAATGTTTGAATCAGGTTATTTTGTTATTACGAAGGTTAGAATGTTGGAGAATTTTGGATCTGATGTTTTTTGCTGTCATGTGCAGATGTCCCTTTCATTTAGTTCATTAACTTTTGTGTTTTTTGCAGATTGAGAGATATGATAACAAATGGAACAGGCGATCTATGTTCTGCAGGGGTTAGTCAAGTCTTGGATGTCGGTTGTGGGGTTGCCAGCTTTTCTGCTTTTCTTCTCGCCTTGGATATACAAACAATGTCCTTTGCTCCAAAAGATGGTCACGAGAATCAAATTCACTTTGCTTTAGAGCGAGGCATTGGTGCAATGATTTCTGCTATAGCAACAAAACAAATGCCATATCCCTCTAGCTCTTTTGAGATGGTTCGCTGCTCTAGGTGTCGAGTTGATTGGCATGAAAACAGTATTTTATCATCCTAAACTTGGTGTATATTAGTGTTTTAGTTGTTGTCTATAAGTTCAATAGCTAGATTTCGGCTTCTAAATTTGTTCATTTGAATTTTTTGCAGCCTGGTGATTTAATTTTGAGTTAACAGATCACCCATAAATGGATTAAACACTTGTCAAGAGTTCATACAGCCGCCAAAAGCAAAACCCATTGACATCTCGGTCTCCACTCCTTATCAAAATGACATGAGAAAGATGTCGCACTTGGTGCGATGGCAAGTGTCTTCGCCCATGAGCGGTAGGTCTCGGGTTCGAGACTTGGGAGCAGCCTCTCCATAAATGGGGGTAAGGCTAGCCTACATTCACCTCTCCCAAACCCTGCGTAAAGCGGGAGCCTTGTGCACTGGGTACGACCTTTTTTTATGACATGAGAGGTATAACTAAGCAATTTGCTAGATTTGGTGACGCTAATTTGACCATTAGAGGGTTTATAAGCTACAATGTTAATCCTGTTAGTATATTTTTAAAATTGATATATTTCCATGGAATTTACTTATTGTGTGTTTTGTTGTAATTTGTTTCGTGCAGATGGCATTTTACTAAAAGAAGTGAATAGCCTTTTGCGATCTGATGGGTACTTTGTCTATTCAGCTCCACCTGCTTATAGAAAGGATAAAAGTTATCCTATAATTTGGGAGCAATTAATGAATCTGACTTCAGCAATGTGCTGGAAACTCATTGCTCGAAAAGTTCAGACTGCGATCTGGATTAAACAAGATGATCCATCATGCCTCCAGCAAAAGTCTGAGCAGAAGCTTGTAGATTTGTGTGATGCCTTGGATGATTCCAAGCCATCATGGAATACACAACTAAGAAATTGTATACAAGTTAGGGGTGCACAAACAGATTCTCCAAAACATCATTCAAGACGTGAGCGACTTTCAGTATACTCAGATAGTTTGAGCAGAACAGGTTTGTCCTTTTTTTATTGGGAACTGTTATTGGTATTCCAAAAATCTCATTTTATACACTTCACAAGTGTATTTTACTTTCTAATATAGAAAGTTTGGAGAGCAAAATAAGAATTTTAGAGTGTCAATAACAATTTCCTTTTTATTTCATATATAAAGCTTTACCATTTCTCTTTCATTTTCTTATTTTGTTTTTAAATTTCCTCAGGGTTTTTTTTTTCACCAAATATGCTTTTGGTACCATCTTAGTTATAATTTGATGCATATAACACAAGTACAATAATGACCCAGAAGTTGGGTTTTTTTTTTTTTTTGTTACATGAGAAGGATTACTAGCATACCACTTTCTGTTTCGTTTCTTTTTAACGTTTAGAAAACAACATTATTCAGTCTGATTACATTAATCTGATAGATGTTTATAATAGGTGTCACTACTACAATATTAGCTTTAGGTGTCGGATGATGGTGGCGGTTTAATAAGCCATTATGTAGGATAGAGGATTACCTGACACATCATTCAATTAGTATCGAATAACAATGAAATCCTATCGGTTATATCCGACATAAATATTTGACGGATATTTAGTGTCGGATGCAACCGCCAGTATATTTGAATTCTTTATTTTTATAAATATTTTTAACATATTATGACGGTTATAACCGACAGAAATTGACTATTTTATTATTCTAGTTTCTGGCGGTTATTATTTTAGTATTTTGACGGTTATAATCGACAAAAATTGAATATTTTACTATTTTATTGCAAAACCTTAGCAACTACACCCATTCTCATTTCAGCTTTAGATGACCTTGCTCCCAGAGCCCACACGGCTCTCTCCTTCCGCAAATGTGCACAGTGTCCTCAGTAAGCCTAGATGCTTAGGATGTGCACATGTGTTGTGCATCAGGAAAAGGATCTCCCTAGAATTCCAAATGAAAAGCCATAGGCTTCTCTCAGAGCAAGTCCAGCGGGGACAAAATGTCCCAGCCCTCAGTCCAAAAAACATGCCGGGCCTCTGTCAATCAAGTCCACCCCATGAAATGAACTGGTACCCAGCCCGAGCTGGGCAATGGACCAGCCCAAAATAGACTGAGCAAGAAGCCGGGTTATTGGCCTGGCGCGTGCGATTCACGCCGGTGTGGCGCGAGTGCCCGACACGGTTTCAGAGCCCGGGCCCGCCTGACAGGCGCACTGACTCCCCCCCCCCCGAGTTGGCGACGTGGTTTTTTTTCGGCCGTTGGATTTCCAACGGCTAGTTTTCTAGACCGTTGGATTTCCAACGGTAAAAAAAATTTAAATTTTACTTTTAACATAGACCGTCGGATCAAAGATCAACGGTCCACGTTTTTTTTACAAAAAAGTAAATAAAAAAAAAGGCCCCAACGGTCAGAAATATGACCGTTGGCCACGTGGCAAGTCCCTGGCTCTTGGATTTGAATATTTTTCAAATCCAACGGTCCAGATTAATTAACTATATTAAAATTCATTAAAAATTATTAAAAAATACAGAAAAATTATTAAAAAATACAGAAAATTTTAAAAAAATTACAGAAATATTTGAAAAATGTTATTTTTTTTCCTATAAATACCTAACCCTCATCTTCCACCTTTACACCACATTTCAATATTTTCTACACTTTCTATACTATCTACATTTCAATATTTTCTACACTTTAAGAGAAAAAAATGTCTTCGTGGAAGCTCATTGAAGATGTTACGTTGTGTGAATGTTGGGTTCACACTACTCATGATCCGATTACGGGTAATGAGATGGATAAGCGAGAAATGTGGAGTAAAATTACGAAAACGTTTTGTGATGTACATGGATAAAACGTCAGAACTAGTCAAGGTCTTCAAGGTCGTTGGAAAAAACTCAACGCATCATTTACTTGTTGGAAAAACGCCATCTCTCATGCTTCCGGTAACCTCCGTAGTGGGACAAGTTTAGCGAATCAGGTAATAATATTTTTATTTATTTATATGCATTCCACCCACATCAATATTTTGATTTATTTAATTTCGTATGTAATTTTTATGTTATTTCTTATGTAATTTTTATATGCATTCCACCCGCATCAAAATTTTAATTTCTTATGTAATTTTTATTTAATTTCTTATGTCATTTTTATGTAATTTATATGCATTCCACCCGTATCAATATTTTGAATTTATTTATTTGTGTTACACCCGCATTTTTTAACACTATGTTATCCCACTTTTTTATAGACACTACAAGCTCAAGCATTCTACAATTCAAAGAACGGGAACAAATCATTCACTAAATGGGAATGTTGGCAAATTGTCAAAGATTGCCCTAAATACAAAATTGTGGCAACTGGTCCAGAAGTTGTCATGCACGGTATGGGTCTACATAGTTCTCCAGAACTAGACATGGCCGAACAAGAAGCCAACACATTTCAAGACACGGAAGGGACACCTGAACAAGTGCCTGAGACCCAACCGACTTGTCAGTCCCTAAGGCCTCTAGGTAAAAAGGCGTCAAAGAAAAAAGGTAGTTCTTCCAAAAATGACTACACTAAATATATGGAGGAACTTGCTCGCCAAGGTGAACTAAACTTGGCACGAGAAAAGGCTAGAGATGAGGAAAAAGTTGCTGCTATGGCAGCAATATTAGCAGCTACTGAGGCCCGTGATGCGGTGGCTGAGAGACAAAGAGAAGTAGTTAATCGAGAGAACGAGCTGGTTAGAGAAGCACTTCATCGAGAAAATGAATTGCTTCGAGAAGAAAGGATGGCTCAAGCAGATCGTGACACTATGAGCAAGTCTCTAGTAGGACTGTCTCCAAATTCTAAATATTTTTGGACATCGGAAAAAAGAGATGTCATGCGTAGGAGGCGTGCAAGAGATGCGGAAACAAGTCAAAGGGGTTCTAGCTACACAAATCATGGCAACCAAGATCCTAGCACCACATATCCTAACTCGAGAGACTTTATTTAATTTCTTATGTATTTTTATGTATTTTCTTTCTTTTTTCTAGTAGAACTTTATTTAATTTCTTATGTTTTTTCTTTTTTTAGGTTTGAACTTTATTTAATTTCTTATGTATTTTTTATGTATTTTCTTTCTTTTTTCTTTTGAACTTTATTTAATTTCTTATGTAATTTCTTATGTTTTTTCTTTTTTTAGGTTTGAACTTTATTTAATTTCTTATGCAATTTTAATGTAATTATTTATTTATTTATTTATTTTTAAAATTTTATTTCTTTTGTACTTTATTTAAACACATGAAATAAGATTACATAAACTCACCAAATAAACTTAAAAACAAAACACACTACATAGAATTACTTAAACTTAAAAAAAATACAATTTATTCTTCAACCACAAGCCTCATTCTAATTATCTTCGCCTCCATGCAATCCCCACTGGTGCTCAATCAAGTCATTCTGGGTTATGTGTCAGTATGGCTCTTGCACATTAGTGTACCGCTGAACGATCAATTCATTGTAACGTCCATCGCGCTCCAACGGCTCGTGTTGCACTGGATCTTCGGTCCGGTCATGAGCACAATAGATACGTGTTCTTGAGTTGTTCATCGGATCCGGCTCATATTCATCGACGGCATCATAATCATACTCATCTTCAACAATCATGTTGTGGAGAATAATACACGTCATCATGATGGATCGAAGATCCTTGACATCAAACATTCTAGCTGCAACCCTGATAATCGCCCAACAAGCTTGCAGGATACCAAAACAACGCTCGACATCCTTCCTACACCCTTCTTGACATTTTGCAAAGTGTTTTTCCTTTTCCGTCTGTGGATGTGGCACTGTTTTGACAAATGTTGACCACCTTGGGTAAATGCCATCTGCAAGGTAGTATGATCCCTCGTATTGGGTACCATTAACCCAATATGTGCATCTCGGCGAGTTTCCTTGTAGCAATTCGTCGAACACTGGAGATTGGGCAAGGACATTTAGGTCATTCTGAGCTCCTGGAACACCAAAAAAAGCATGCCAAATCCATGTATCAAATGAAGCCACCGCTTCCAAAATGATGCTTTTGGCTCCTTTTCTGTCGCCATATGCTCCTTGCCACGCACTTGGACAGTTTTTCCAAGTCCAGTGCAAGCAGTCAATGCTTCCAATCATGCCAGGGAAGCCTCGCATCTCACCCTTTCTCAGAAGCCTGCGCATGTCCCTTGGCGTGGGTGTCCGGAGGTACTCATTGGTGTAGAGGGCTTCAATTGCAGAGCAAAACCGCATCAGGGACTCCAGAACAGTTGTTTTTCCCATCCTTGCGATCTCATCCACTTGATCTGCAGATGCTCCATATGCAAGCATTCGCAAGGATGCAGTAATTTTTTGCTTGGGAATAAGACCTAGAACATGAAAAGCATCCTCTTTTTGCACAAAGTATGGATCATGGTTGCAAATATCACTCATGATTTTATTGAACAAAGCTCGTTGCATTCTAAAACGACGTCTGAAAATATGATCAGGGAATATGCTATTGGGAATAAAATAATCTTCCAATAGATTTTTACCTCGTTTTTCCCTTTTTCTATCAAGATTTGCAACACGTCTTGGTTTGGCTATCTGACCCACGGCTTCCATGACACGGCGGGAATGTGAGGCCTTCTGCCTTCTATGGTGATCAGCCTCATCCTCCTCCATGAAGAAAGCCTCATCTCCACCTCCACCTTCCTCGAGATTGGCCAATTCTGCCTGTTGTGCCAACAACCTTTGTTGTTGCTCCTGCAACTGTTTATACACCCTTCTTGAAGAAGACATTGTAATAAGAACTCAAGATTTGAAAACGATGAACAAGGATTCTGAGCTAAAAAGAAGGATTGAGCTTGGTGTGAGAATGGATGTAGGGATGTAGGGTTTATATGGACAAAAAAAGAAAGGATGAGGTTCTGGACAATGCCACGTGGCATGACGTGATTGGTTGAAAATCTTATCGAAATCTTGGCTAAATTATTGTAAAACGGAAGTGACACGTGGCGTGTAGGGATTTGTTGAAAATCTTAGCGGAAATCTATTCACAAAATAGTACGTTCAGATAATGACACGTGGCGTGACGAGATTGGTTAAAAATCCTATCCGAAATTAAAACTATTTTATTTTTTTATTCTTTTAGAAAAAAATTTAAAAAAATTTTAAATGGACTGGGTGCCAGCGCATTTTGTAGGGATGGAGATCGTTTGTGCCAGCGCATTTTTTCACTAGGTGCCAGCGCATTTTTTTAGGGGTGGAGATGCCTTGGCCTATTACTGTTCATTGGAGTCTGTTACTGTTCATTTGAGTGGATAAATGCGCTGGGTGCTGGCGCAAAGTCCTTAGGGGTGGACTTGCTCTCATTGTTTTCATTTCTGATTGTAATTAGAAACCCTAGGTCCCTTTCTCTCTAGAAAACGAAAGAGGTGTTCTCATTTCTCTGATCCTGTTCTCAAATCAACACAAACACTTGGTAGAAGCCATAGCCACTCCTCCATCAACCATGAGAAATGTCTTCATAACTCTCGACCTACACACAATCTAGTCATCATTGTTGTTCAACACAAACCCTTCGCCTCCATTTCTCTCGATCTGAAACTGTAATCCATGTCGCCATGGCTCTAGGTCCCGTTCATGGAAGCCATCATCTGCACTGGATCTCAATAGCGAAACCCCTAAGTCAAAGGTAAAAATCTCATTTTGCTGCCATGGACTTCCATTAAGTTTATTGTCATGGAAAAATCAAAGAACTAACACATCCATGCAACATTACTTTTTTTTTTTTTTTGGCGAGAGTACACAGATCTACAACAAGGGAGGCGCACCAACACCCAAAAGTTCCAGATCCATGGCGGATCGTCCAAGACTCCCCCAACTTTAGGTAAAAACGCAATCACCCCTAAACTTCGGTTCTGATTTTATTTTCAAAGTTTTTTTGTGCTGTGATTTTTACACCCATCTGTGTTCTGATGTATGCACAAGAGCGGACTCCAAAGCTTGGATACGGCATTACACAAGCGAGACAAAACACGGATCAAAATCCAAATTAAAGATTCATGCCCTAGGTTGACTGTGTTGGTTTTGCATGTCGAAGATCTATTGATTTGCAAGAATGATAAAGTTTGGGGGTAGTTTGTGTAGGGTGCTCACGGATCCGTTCACTGGTTGTTTTGTTGCAGGAATACTCGAGATCCTTTCACTGGAAAATGCAATGAATGCAGGAGAGGCCAACTTGAAAAGGAAAGAAATGATTTAGACGGTGGTTTATATTTTTTTTATTATTAATATATTTTTTTGTCGGTTTCATCCGACAAAGAATGCTTTTATTTACGCATTATTAATAAATTCTCTGTCAGTTATATCCGACACAATTTCTATCAGTTTTAGAGTATTTTCTGTTGGAAAATTCATTTCCTGACGCTGTCAATTCTGTCGCTTATTATATCTGCCACTGCATCCATTTTTTGTCTGTTGGTTATCATAGCGACATACTCAAGAGGAATTTTCTTGGGAGATCACCTTTTGGCAAGATCAAGTTCAACATTACTGGAGGTTGTTGAATATCAATAAGACGGACATGGACATGAATGCTTTTTGTGGTGGATTTGCTGTGGCCTTAAATGACTCGCCTACATAGGTGATGAATATAGTTCCTGCAAGCATGAAGAATACCTTGTCTGCCATTTACAATCGTGGTCTGATTGGTGCTTTCCATGATTGGTAAGTTCTTTATCTATTACCTATTGCAGCTATATTCCAAATGTCGTATGCAATGTGTAGCTAAATGTGGAATATTCTGCTCAAATATTGTCTATAAAAAGAAACCCCCCTCAGAATTAGAATTTTGCATCTAGTCCATTCGTAATGTAGGCGCCAACCATTTTCCACTTATCCACGTACCTACGATCTGTTACATGCCAACCGCCTCTTCTCTCATTATAAGAACCTGGGGCGACAAGGTTGTGAATTGGCGGATATCCTTCTGGAGATGGACAGGATGATAAGACCTCAGGTAATAATTCCGGTTAAATGTCATCTAATATTCTTGTTTGTGTGGAATCTCAGAAACATAAAGTCATACAATATCAAGAAAGAGAAAACGAAGGGAAAATAAAATTTCTGTAGTCAAGGCTGGCAGTACAAATTACATTTCACATACTAAGTTTCAATTCAAAGTTTCGTCATGATCATCTTGATTGCCTTGTTGCATGGGAATCAGACGTCAATTTTCATCTGCCATTGTTTATCATTTTGCATCATGTTCAGTTCCTTGTAGTGTGTTACTTCATGTTTCCAGTTTTATGACGAATGATTCATTAGATGTGTGCAATAAAACTGTCATCGGCAATCAACATACTTCATGAGATGTCCACTTATATATTTAGTTTCTTCTAGCACTATTTTTAAATCATCAAGGAAGTCATAGGAAGTCTTTAATTTCTCTACATGAAGTGTGAACTTTAGCTTTTGTATCATTATACAGCATCTTATATAATTTTCATGTAGTTAAGTAGAACTTCTTTTCTTTGTCCAACCACGAAGATATCTCTTGCAAGTCCTATTTGTCCGACGCTTCTTATGATTCAGACTTATATTGAGCGAGTTATTGTGCAGGGATTCATTATCATTAGGGATGAGGAAACCATTACATCAAGGATTCAGGATCTTGCTCCAAAATTTTTGTGGGAGGTTGAATTGCATACACTGGAAAACAAGGAGAAGAAGCCAGAAACTGTGTTAATATGTAGGAAGAAGTTTTGGGGAATCATCGGAAACGCAACGGTACAAACATTTTTGCCGATATAAGCTTTCTTCTGACTGTAGATTGCTTATATTATACCATGATACATGTTATCCTGTAACTTTGTAGGCTTATTGTTCTGGTAGAAAGAAATCAGGTCTTAGTGAAATTGTTCCTCGCTGGGGGTTATCATTTATTGTGTAGCCTTTTTATTTGTCAACAAATGTCAACAACAGGAGTTCCGATCTATTCCGAATTCTTCGAACGATACATATGAACTGCCCAGCAAGTTTCCGGTTCACGGAATCCTGCCTCTTGCGTGGTTGTTGTCTACACAACAATGCGCCTACATATCTTGCTTAGTATAAATACTGGACTTAGACTCAAGTAAGTAAAATGCTCTCTAGCATGATGAATAAAATTTAGTGATATTTGTCTATGTGCAAATATAGTAATCAGATATCTCAAGTTGATTAATGATAACATTGCAATTCTAAAGTAGCTATAATTGCATGGTTGGATTGGGTGTTCCTCTTGAACCCATTGTATCTCGAGTTCAAACTCTTCTGCCTCCCCATAGCATAGATGAATTTAGTGTTCCAGTTACTGTTAACTGAGTGTCAGTGTAGCATTAAAAATGAATTTGTGTGATGCACAGCTGCTTCTTTGTGGTTAAATGGGTTGGATGATCACTCAAACTACTTTGGCAGTGTGGTTTTAGTTGCAGTTGCAGTCATTTTCCTGGTACTTGTTTGCAGTTGCTGTCATTTTGACTCCATTACACCACAAATTTACACTTTTTTTCGGGTTTGATTTCATTTCCGGGTTGCTTGGCCGGCGGACTTGAAAGAGTTGAGGCAGTACTTATGGTTGGAAGTTAGAACTAGGTGTTCATACTGACTCAAAAATCAAGTTTTTAGAAGGTGTACTAAAAACTACCAGATGTTATGTGATAGTTTACAAGGAAATTCAGGTCCATTAGACACCAATTGAAGAGAAGGTAGACTAGGACTCAGCCTTGCACTGGGCCAGACTAGTAAATGCCTAAAAGGTTTGGATTTGCCAACTTTTGAGTTTGCTTTGTGCGGACTGGATTGAACGTGGGCTGGACTGGGTTACCGGATTATATGGATTTAGATTAAATCAACTAGTCAAGTACTGAAGATAAGCACTAGGTTCCTGCTTCAACCTATCGAATTAATGTAGAATATCGCTTGTTCGCATTACATTTCAAACCCTCATTGCATGATCCACGAATGTAACACACCTTCCTCATCCGACTTTTCTATCCTCACGAATAATATGCCCATATGCTCTTCCATTGGACATCATTTTAAAACAGTACTAAGACCATCATTATAACCAAAAGTGAAAAAATTATATTAAAAAAAATAATTCAATGCTATAATAGGCCTTTGTATTTTAAGGTACGATATTCATTAAGACGAATAAAACGTACAAGTAGTTGAGGATAGAGTGCATAGATGAGCCTCGATAATAGACTTTTTGTGCTCACAAATAATCACGCCTACGGGGAGAGAAGCATGGTAGCTCATTGCTTGGCTAAACTGAGTCATTTTATTGACTTCGATGCAGCTGATTTGAGCGCCCTCTCCCTCCTGTCTACTTATCATTAGGAATGATTTTTCAGGGATTTTTATAGAGCCCTTTGTTAATGCTCTCTATATTAGATTGGTTTCTTATCTTTTCATTGGGGCTCACTAGAAGAAAAACCCACATCTACCACAATGAATGCCCGTGATAGATCAAAATCCACCACGAACATTGTGCCCGTTAGGATTTTGGATATTATAAAAGACGTTGTTAATGATATAATAATCACGAACAAAGTTCGTAGTAGATTAGAATTTTACACCATGCACTACGACCGTTGTAGACTACTAATTGACCACGACCAATGCCTATTGTAAAAAGGTTTCCAAAAATAAAAAAAATAATTAATTAAAAATTATATAAAAGAAACAATATAATTGCACATTTAATATAATACCATATTTCATTTAGATTCATATAGTCAAATGTATTACAAGGGGTGCAAAACTAACACCACCACCACTGATTTATACGAAAAATTTACAAATTACACATGCAGCACCAAATAGGCCTCTACTAACAAGGAAATGGTCACTTGAAAGACTTTACTTTTCCTTGAACATCTCCAAACGAAGTCTTTGAGAGTGAAATACTTCAAACCTCTATCATTGATAACCTATGAATAATTGAAAAAAATAAAAAATAAATTAGAAACATTCGCTAGTACTGAAAATCAAAGAGCACCCACAACAACAAACAGATTCAAACCTTTCATTCGAAAGATGTTTGATCATAAAGGAATAGGTATAATGTGACAGATTGGATCATTACCGTTGATTTCGATCTTGTTCTTCATGCCAGATGTTGCTGATTGATACAAACAAGAACACACAAAAATGGTCAAAAAGACAAAAAAAAAAAAACAAAAATATAGAGAAAAAAAAAAACAAGGTCTACAACAAAAAGGGTGAAATCGAAACCAATAATTGAGAATTAAGATCAATACCCATGATGATTGTAGAGAGAGAAAGTAAAGTCTAGAGAGGGGCATATAAGAAAACTAATGGATGCCAGGGTTGGGCCAAAGTTGGATCGGTCTTGTTCCACCGCAAAACCGTCAATTTGACCGATCACCATTGCAGGATTTGGTGCAGTTCAGCTGAGTAGCACTCTATCTGGTGGAAAAATGCATCGGTACCAAAAATAGTAAACCTGCTTATATTCTAATTTCAACCATCAGCCTCGAGAATGTAAATGGGTGGGAATTGAGGTTAGCGCCGCCGCTGCCTGCGGCTGTAGAGTGAGATTGAAACCCTAGTGACAGTTGCTCAGCTATGAGGCATCATATATATAAGGAGAAGGGTTTTAGTCTTTTAGATGGTAGTGTGGGAGAGAGTGGGTGATGAGATTAACCAATAAAAGAAACAATTTGGATTTCTCTTCCTTTATATTTTGAATTTTGTGCGGGAGTCTGCTTGAGTGGTGTGAAAATTTCAAATTTTAAAATATTTGAAATTTTACAAAAAGTTTAGTCACCCGCCAATTTAGTGACCCGCTTTTTTAATTTTTTTTTTAATTTAAGTATATATGAATTTATCACACATTGTGCTCGTGGTAGATAACAAAACGGTGATGTGGATACTAACAATATTGATACTATATTTACAATGTACAACTTTGTGCATGGTCATTCACTATTCTTTTACAACAGACTAAAATTTTTCAGTGATAAAAACTTATTATTCACCACGTGCTTATTATGCCCGTGATAAATTGTACCTTTTATAACGAACTCATAAAGTCCGTGATTAATTTGTCGTGGTAAATGAGTTGTTGTCTTGTAGTGGCTGTTTAGTGCTGTTGTATCACCCCAAAAGAAATCACACCTTCCCTTCTTAAAATTAAGAAAGAAAAATACTATGTTCTTAGTTATTGTAATGATATACGCTTCTACCTTGGTTTTGTGTTTTATTATGAAGTTTTAGTTCACTTTAACTTAAATTAGAGAAAGATAAATTCAAACTTTTTTTTTTCTGAACAAACGATATTATGTACACTAAGGGGGAGGGGTGGGCTAGCCTCACAATAGGCTAACAATAATGTGGTTTAAATTCGCCATTAGTGAGAATCTCACCTAAGACCTTTCACTTACAAGTGAAAAGGATTACCACTAGACTGTAGTACTAAGTGGCAAAGAGAAATTGAAACTTAGATACACAAGAAACACACATTTGTTTTATCAATGTAGCTACATATAAGTTTGCTAGTAATTTCGAAATGAAGAGGTTGTTCTAGTAATTCAAGAAGCACTAAGAGGAAGGACTAAGGAGCTCAGCCTCAAAGCAAGTCCACCGGGAGCCATTAGGCCGGTACCCAGCAGCCTTTTTGGCCCGGCACCCAGCCAATTCCCTCCAGCCCAGTCCAATAGGCCAGTTGACAGCCTAAGCCGTCCCATAGGCTGGGCCATAATGTGCTAAGCCAAGGCCCCGCCTATATGACGTCATGCGTCACGTCAGCATGACATCACAGGCCGTTTTAATTTTTTGTTTTCTTCATCTAGGCGTGTGGGAAACATGGGGGAATGGTCGAGTGTCCCTGACAAGAAAAACTGAGCGGGGCCTGCATGCACAAGCGCACTCATCGATTCGAATGGGAGGCCACGTGGCTCGTTTTGGGCCGTTGGATTTCCAACGGTAAAAAAAATTTGAATTTGAAAACCAATGGTTAGTGATGTGGTGTGATCTGGGCCATCTGATCAAGTGATAAACAATCCACGTTTTTCGCCCCAAAAAAAAAGGCACAATGGTTAGAATTATGACCTTTGGCCACGTGTCAACATCTGGGCTGTTGGATTTGAATATTTTTTAAATCCAACAGTCCAAATTAATTTACTTAATAAAAATTGTTAATAATACAGAAAAAAAAAATTAAAAAAATATTATTTTTTTCCTATAAATACCTAACCATCATCTTCCATTTTTACACCACATTTCAATATTTTCATCACTATCTACCAAAGCTTTCATATACTTTTTGTGTGAAAAAATGGCTACGTGGAAGCTCATCAAAGATGTTACATTGTGTGAATGCTAGGTTCAAATTACTCATGACCCGATTACGAGTAATGAGATGGAGTTGTGAGAAATATGGAGTAGAATTACGGAAGCATTTTGTGCTAGGCTTGGAAAAGACACCAAAAGTAGTTAAGGTCTTCAAGGGCGTTGGAAAAAACTCAACATATCCTTCACTTGTTGGAAAAACGATCTCTCGATTGCTTCCACTAATTTACGTAGTGAGACAAGTTTAGCGGATTAGGTGACAATATTTTTATTTATTTATATGTATTCCACCAGCATCAATATTTAAATTTATTTATTTGGGTTACACCTGCATTTTATAATATTGTCTTATCTCACATTTTGTAAACACTACAAGCACAAGCATTCTACAATTTGAAAAACCACAACAAATCATTCAACAAATGGGAATATATAAAATTGTGCCAACAGGTCCAGAAGTTGTCATGCACGGCATCCCTCTACACAGTTCGCCAGAACCGGACAAGGCCCTACAGGAAGAAGACACATTTGAAGAAATGCTAGAAATGACGCCTAAAGAAGTGCCGAAGACCCAGCCGACTCGTGGGTCCCTAAGGCATCAAGTAGAAAGGCGACAAAGAAAAAGGGAGTTCTTCCAAAAATGACTACACAAAATATATGGACGAACTTGCTCGCCAAGGTGAACTGAACATGGCGCGGAAGTGGCTACAGATGAGGAAAAACCTGCTGCTATGGCAACAATATTAGCAGCTACTGAGAGACATGATGCGACGGCTGAGAGACAAAGGGAAATACTTAATCAAGAAAATGAGATGATTAGGAAAGCCCTTAATCGAGAAAACGAGATGCTTAGAGAAGAAAGGATGGCTCAAGCAGATCGTGATACTATGAACAAGCCTCTAGTAAGGCTGTCTCCAAATTTAAAATATTTTGTGGACATCGGAAAAAAGAAACGTGGTGCGAAAGAGGCGTGCAAGAGATGTGGAAACAAGTCGAGGGGGTTCTAGCTACACAGATCCTAGGAACAAAGATCCTAGCACCACATATCCTAGCTCCACAAACTTTGTATAATTTCGTATTTATTTGTAGTACTTTATGTAATTTCTTATTTATTTGTAGTACTTTATGTAATTTCTTATTTATTTTTAGTAATAAATGTAAAGTTAAAAAAAAACACACTAAATAAACCAAGAACTTTATTCTTCCACCACAAACTCTTTTTAATTATCTTCACCTTGTTGTAATCCCCACTGGTGCTCAATTAAGTCACTTTAACGGGTACAATGCCAATATGGCTCTTGCATTGAAGTGTACCGCTCAACGATCAATTGATTATAACATCCATCCTGTTCCAATAGCTTGTGTTGCACGGGATCTTCGGTGCTTTCATGAGCACAATAGATACGTGTTCTTGAGTTGTTCATTGTGTCCGGCTCGTATTCATCGACAACATCATAATTATATTTATCTTCCACAATCAGGTTGTGGAGAATGATACTCATCATCATGATGGATCGAAGAGCCTCGACATCAAACATTCTGGCAGTTGACCTGACAATCGCCCAACGAGCTTGGAGGATAGCAAAACAACGCTCTACATCCTTCCTATACCCCTCTTGACATTGTGCGAAGTGTTTTTCTTTTTCACTTTGTGGATGTGGCACTGTTTTGACAAACGTTGTCCACCTTGGGTAAATGCCGTCTGCAAGGTAGTATGGTCTTTCGTATCTATGGCCATTGACCCAATATGTGACTCTGGGTGCTTTTCCTTGCAGCACTTCGTGGAAGACTAGAGATTGGGCAAGGACATTTAGGTCATTCTGAGCTTCTAGAACACCAAAAAAATGCATGTCAAATCCATGTATCAAATGAAGCCACTACTTCCAAAATGATACTTTTGGCTCATTTTCTGTCGCCATAAGCTCTTTGACACGTACTTGAACATACTTTCCAGGTCCATTGCATGCAATCAATGCTTCCAATCATGTCAGGGAAGCCTCGCATCTCACCCTTCTTTAGCAGCCTTCACAGGTCCCTTGACGTGGGTGTCCAAAGGTACTTATTGGTATAGAGGGCTTCGATTGCAGAGCAAAATCGTATCATGGACTCCAGAATAGTTGATTTTCCAATCCTCATTATCTCATCCGCTTGATCTGCAGATGCTCAATATGCAAACATCCGCAAGGCAACATTAATTTTTTTTGCTCAGGAAGAAGACCTAGAACATGAAAAACATCTTCTTTTTTTTTTTTTTTTGCACAAAGTATGGATCATGGTTGCAAATAGCACTCATGATTTTGTCGAACAAACTTCGTTGCATTTTAAAACGACGTCTAAAAACATGATCAGGGAATACATAGTTGGGGATAAAATAATCTTCCAAAAGACCTTTACCTCGTCTTTCCCTCTTGCTATCTAAGTTTGCAGCACGTCTGGGTTTGGATATTTGACCCACATCGTCCATGACACGGCAAGAATGTGAGGCCCTCTACCTTCTATGTTCAACATCCTCATCCTCCTCCATTGCGAAACCCTCATCTCCACATTCCTCGAGATTGAACAATTCTTCCTGTTGTGCCAACAATCTTTTCAGTTGCTCCTCAAACTGTTTGGACAATCTCGTTGAAGAAAACATTGTAAGAACTCAAGATTTAAAAACATTGAAGAAGGATTTTGAGCTAAAAAGAAGGATTGAGTTTGGTGTGTGAATGATGATTGATGTAGGGATGTAGGGTTTATATGGACAAAAAAAGAAAGGATAAGGTTCTGGACAATGCCATGTGACACTACGTGATTGGTAGAAAATCTTATCGAAATCTTGGCTAAATTATTGTACACAGATAGTGACACGTGACGCGTTGGAATTGGTTGAAAATCTAATTGGAAATCTATCCACAAAATAGTATGTTCGGATAAAGACACGTGTTGTGACAAAATTGATTGAAAATCTTAACGAAATCTTGGCTAAATTATTGTAAATAGATAGTGACACGTGACGTGTCAGGATTGGTTAAAAATCTTAACGGAAATCTATTCCCAAAATAGTATGTTCGGATAATGACACATGACGTGACGAGATTGGTTAAAAATCTCATCCGAAATTAAAACTAAATTTAAAATTTATTATTTTATAAAATAATTATTTAATATTTTAAATGGGCTAGGTGCCAACACATTTTTTAAGGATGAAGAATCATTTGGCCAATTTACTATTCATAAGGTCTATCACTATTTACTAAGTGGATTAAATGAACTGAGTACCAGCATATTTTTTTAAGGGTGAGCTAGCTGTCAGCTAACCAATTTATTCTTCTCAGATAAATCAAGAGAAGGTGATATGACAAGACAACCCCACGCTGTCCCCTTTGCCCCCACAAATATATTATGATTATCTTATTATCCATCCCATTAATTATCAGTTTAATATTTATTTCTGTTGCACTGCCCTTTCAGTTTTTGACCTTTGGCTCATTCTTTCTTCTTCTTCTTCAGGCGTTTAAGGTTTGCTAAAAATTTAGCCTTTTATCGAAGACAAACTGGACATACATTTATAATTTGCTACTTCTGTTGGGATTTTATGAACTCGATTATTGCTCTGTACATATGCATGGACACATTGGACAAATTTAAGTCATTCTTTAACTTGTTTAATTTGGAGCCACATGTTTATACACCAGAAGTACAACAAATGATTTAGATTTGCGTAACCAACTTGAATTAATGGTTTTCATTATTTAACTTGATTATGTAGTCACCAACCACCTCAAATCATTTAGATTACTCACATTACTCTACAACAAATTAAGAATATGTAAGAGAGCTACAATCGATCCATGATTTTCTTTTATATAAGCAATATTGGAGGAGAAATTAATCGACTTAGAACATTAATCAAGTACAACAATACGAAGACTATTCATAACATAGGCTACAAACCCTTTACATCTTACTCATACTATAACGTTTTTACTAATGAGTCATCACCCTTGATATTTCTTTTTTATAATGCACCAAAAAGTTAAAACTCACATATATCATTCGAGTCTAAAAGAGAAACTCACCAACAAGAGAAGATGTCAATTTTAGAAGAAAAATAGCATTTGGATTTTTCAACTATCCACAAAGCATATAGCAAATAACTTGTTATAATTTGTGTTTTAGCTCAATTGTTTTATTCAACAAAAATATAAGAGAAATTTTCTTCATTTTCTTGATGACAAAAATTTGAAGAATTTTCCGTTATGTGTGCTTTTGGTATGGTTGCTAATGTTTGTTGGGTGCCTAGCTAGTGGAACTGAATTTTGGCTACAATGTTTTTTTTAACAAACAATTTTATCTACACTAGCGGAGAGAGAATGGGTTTAGCCTTACAATGAGCTAACAATAATGTGGTTCAAATTCTCTTTTGACGAGAATCGAACCTAAAACCTTTTTACTTACAAGTGAAGAGGAATACCACTAGACAGTAGTACTTACAAGTGAAGAGGAATACCACTAGACAGTAGTACTAAGTGGTGACTCCAATGGTTTTTAAAGAAGCTTTTGGGATAGTGGGTAATGTTTCTTATCCAGAAGCTCTCAAAACCAAAAATACTTCAAACTTTGTTCTTCTATAAATAAAAAAAAAGGAATTGTTATTGTCACTCCATCATTCTCTTTTCGCACTCCAAGTTTTCTATATTTAGAGAAAAAAAAATACATTTATGAAGAGTGTGGAATGAGATTTTAGAGTGTCAATAATGAAGGAAATATTTGTGAAAACTAGTTCATTTGATCAACATCTATGCGTGCTATTAACAATTAAAAGGCGGAATCATGCTTGTATGCACTCAAAAATAAAACTTTACCCATGAAATTCAAGGCCTAGTAGTTATGGTGAACCAAGACTCAACTCAAAACAAAGTGAGTTGAGAAACATTATACTTTTGAAGCACCTCTTTGCTTAGCAAAGGTTAATCACCCATGTGAGGACATTCTTTCCTTTGTCACCTTGCTCCTTGGCTCCATGGCTCCATGTATTTGGATGGAGGAACTTTTCTTCTTGGCTCCATGTCTTCTTGGATATGGATGCAAGAATTGGGTTCTCCAAAAGTCCCCAAAGTTGGAAACCTTTAAGTTTCGACACCAAGGATAGTTAAGGAAGAAGATGAGCGACCATGGAAGAATTAGATGCTAGCAAACTCCCCCATGGTGGCCGGACTCCTAGAGAGAAAAATGAGAGCTTTTGTTCTCTCCAATTTCCTCAAGAAAACCCTAATGAAGAAAAGACTATAAAGTCACATTTATACCTACCTTCATTGGAGTGGCAGACTTGTAATAAGTCCAAAACCCACTCCCTCTCTAAGCATGGCCGGCCTCCCTATTTTTAGTGGGTTAATTGCCCATTTTTGTTTTAGTTGTCACACAACTTAAACCTTATGTGCCTTGTGGACCAAAACGTTTTTGTGTCCCGAAACCCAAAACTAACTTAAGGCCTAAAACGAACCTTTCGTTCTAAATTAATTAACTTTTTATTAATCCTTGCCATATACAATTAAACCTTTTAATTGTCCTTACTCATTTTCATTATATCCTTCAATCATTACCTTATACGGTGTGCGATCCATTAGGTTTCTTTTAGCGAGGCAGTGAGAGATTAGAACTCTTCAAATCGATTGTGAATTGAAACTTATTTTCAATTCTCCCTTTAGTGATTATACACCTTTAGGGCTTCCACAAACCATGAGTGACACCTAGCAGTATGTCATGGCTACTCAAGCTAATCAGAAGAGGTGGAGAACCTATTCAGTTTAGGATTACAATGCAATACGGTCTTTCTCTAATACAATACTCTTGACCACATTATTTGGTTTGATAGTTTATTCATGTCTACCATCCAGTGTGATTCATTTACTTATATGATTACCTTGAATGTGATTTGGAACGACTTCCTAAATCTCATTCATACTCTGACCAGAGATTCTTAATCACATCATAGAGTATTCTCCCTCATACGGTTCGAAGGTTAGAGATCCCTTGTTGCGCATTCACTTGCCTCCATGGCTAAGTGGCTTAACACCAACCATGTCATGGACACCCTCTTACGGAGTGACTTTGACATAGTCAAAGATCAAGGACCTAACCATGAGACAACTATGACGCCTCAGGTCAAATGACTACTTTGCATTATCCCAATCATAAGTTTTCATGTGACATGACTATAAGAACTCCTTGTTTATCGCGTTCAGTGGACTCATTCTCTATTGAACACCTACATACTTGTCTTGGTGTCAGTCGCACCAATGACTCGAGACTAGTCACTTTCCTTAAGAGAAGACATAGCACGTACTGATCTTAACAGACTGTTAATGCCCAATTGGCAATCCTATGATCAGGAACATTTAGGATATGTTTACGAAAGAGAATGGTCTCATGAATCTAACTTCTTTAGATCACATTCTCCCAATTACATATTCCTTAGACTTATCGTTTAAGCATATAACATTTATATGAGACGGCTTTAAACAATAATCTTTGCCTTTTATATTAAACTAGATTAGTTTAACATGTGAAATGTTCGTAAAGTATCATCATATAATTGGCTTTAGGGCACATTTCCAACAATCTGCCACTTGCACTAGAGCGAATCAGCTTGGTCATCAGTGATGATACCTTTTCTGAATTCATTTCAAAAAGGGCTGAGTAGTAGGCCTAGACAATGGATATCTATATATTATCCATAGAAGCAACCTTGAGAATAACGACGTCCCCATTATACATGATTCCCAATCATGTGGCTTAATGTCTCATTTGAGTTTAGATCTTGAAGAGACCTTGATTCCTTGGCTTGAGCTATCGCCCCATTAGTGTCGTAGTGTCAATCCACTAAAGATACTTTCTGGTTGGAACCGAATGGAGAGTTCATAAATGAACTTTCTCATCCAAACAATATTGTTGTAAGCTTCTATATGGCAATATATTTTGCATGATGGAACACACAAAAGTCATTACTTTTAACGTTTCCAACCAAATATCTCTTTAGTCATAATAAAGATATATCCAATTATCTCTTCTTTCATAATGAAGAGACATCCAATGATGGATACGATATTAGATTCATAATCTAATACATTTACGCTTCCATTGCGTTACTCTAATTCTTCCTCATTCTTGAGGAATTTATCCTTTAGTATTTCTTAAATACTTAAGGACTCACTTGACAGTTGCCATGGTTCTGATCCTGGGGTTGTACTAATATCGTCTTGTACCGATATTGGCACAACTCATATCAATGTTTTTCATACAATATGAAATACATAAATCACCTTTCTGCGTGTGCATAAAGGATTCTATATACGCATTATTTCTTTAGGAGTCAAAGGGTACGTTCCCTTTGAGAAGAGCAACTTCCTAGTCTCACTAGAATTGTCATTCTGGTTGAAGTTTATCATCATATGAGAAACTTCCTAACATTTTTTGTCTATCATTAGGGATTGATATAATCCAATTATATCCTGAAATCTATCATTATAGATTTCCATCCCATGTATATAGACTATGTCTCCCATATACATTCTATCGATACAGATATATATGTTCAAATTTAGGAATATGATTAACTCCCACTAATCTTTTGTAAACCTAGTGAATCAAAATATTCATTTACATCTTATGAGGAATCAAACGATTTGATCTCTCTCATAAGACGCTTATAGCTCCCACTAGCTTGCTAAGATTCATGACGGATGGATCTCTACAACTTACAAGTCTTGTGATTCCTAGTCTTAGACATATATTATCAAGACTATTTTGATAATGGTTTCGAAAACCCATATTATGTCAAAACATTGAATCACCATTTAGTTGTAGCTAGAAATCTTCAAATTAATAGAAACCAAGATTACATGAAAGATGATTTCTTCCAAGTCAACCAATCTCATTGATTGTAGTCACCTTAAGTTGCCAAATAGCTATGAAGGTTTCACTATTTCGGGTCAAATGGTATTATACCATTTCCTTGTGTGTATGTTGTATATACACTCAATGTAGATAAGGATTTTCATTCTTATTTCTTTCGAATTAAGAGGTGTAACTCTATGTCATATTCATAAAGTTCAAACCATTCAACTGAGACGGCTTAAAAATCCTTCTCGACTACCTTGGAGCTAGTGGTGTAGGAACTAAGATGTTATATTTGTTGACTATCATTTTGTCATTCAAAGAACCCATTCTTTGAGTTCTATCTCTCGTTCATTTGCTCTATCTTAGGCAAATCCTATTGTAGGATTACAATGCACTACCCAACAAATAACATTTGTTAGTTGGTTTATAGAAGTGATATCTAAAGGTTAATTTAAGGATATCCCACAAGATTGTTCTCAAACAAATATTGCTTATTAGCACACAACCCCAAATCTTAACACGCTTAAGACTTGTCTTTCTTTCCAACTACATCCTATGGAGTCATGAAAATTTTGGAAGATCTTCTAATTGACAATCATTTTGTGATTCTTTATTTTTCCAAAAGAATAAAGTTTCGAACATTTCACCTCTATACAATTTTAACAAGAAGGCATTGGATCCGGATCTAACGATCCAAAGCATCCATCTATGGCCAACTCGTAATTTATGCTTTTAGAGGTGTCACAACTCAGTTGGGATTAATCACTACGTTGCAACTTTTTGGGTTCCAATCATTGTTATATTCTAAACAGTTAACACTACCACATCATCTCTACTATAGAGACAATCAATTATATAATCCAATTATCCATTAATAAAGAACAATGTTTTGTCAAACAAAACATACATCCATCTGTTATAGCGATGGAATTAAGTTCTTTAATCAAATTGGAATGTAAAGACAATCTTTCTCTTTCCAATTTCTTTGGTAGTTCATATGAGGAAATAAGGACTATCTGTTTTTGCAAAGATCTATATTTTATTCACGTTTCAAATATGAAGTACTTTCTCTTCTCTCATTTATCTTCTACTTCTTATTAGCCACACTTTTAAAACTATTGTAAAACATAGTTACTAATACGTAATCAAGCATTCAAGTAGAAGAACCAACTATTTTGAACTTATTCAAGAACAATTTACAACACCTTCGAAAGGTGTGTTCTTGACACTTGCAAGACATTTCTTGCAAATACCCCTTCCAATGTTCATCCTTTCATAAAGAAAGTTTGTTCCCTTAGAGTTATTTCGCCTTCTTCATTTGACTTCTCCATTCACTACAATAGTCATGGTCCCTAAACTCCCACTATCTCTCTTGAAACTTATTTCAATTGTGTTATACACATCAAACAATTTGGAGAGTGTGCGGTTAATGTTCACTATATAGTTTACAATAAACTTAGTGAACCATTTGGATAGGGACACAAAGGTGAAGTCCTTGCCTAGCTTCCGTCTCTTGAAGTGGTTTAACACTTCAACACTCAATGATTCAAAATCATCATAAGTCCATGTTGATGGACTATTTTTGTCAATCAACCATTATGTTCTAAACATAATTACAAACTTTCAAGAATTGTTCAAGGCAACTCTTATTTCTTCATACAACAATTTGTAAGTGAAGAATCATGGCACATAAAGTGTCCATGCCCTTGTGCTTACTTCTCAAGTTCCTTGTTCATTTAACAAAGAAACAAGCACAAGTGTTTGCGTCAACTAAGGGTTGTTCAAAGCAACTCTTATTTCTTCATACAACGATTTGTAATGGAAGAATTATGACACTAAAAGTGTTGTCCTCTTTTATGATAGACTTATCTAACATGTTCTTCCAATGATACATTATCAATAGGAAGATGGTGAGGATGAGACTGCTTAGGTACATATACAATCTATTCAAGACAATTTATGGAATCGTGGTACCAAGTCCAGAAACTAAAGCCTTTGGCTTTTCTTCATCAAGTTTTGGAAAGCATTTGCAAATATATCGATAAATAAATACATAACAAATATAAATTGATTGATTTTAAGTCATTTGATCCGGGTCTTTAAATCAAATAGCACCACCCACTATTTTTGGCAAATTCCATATCCCTCATCGGAATTCGAGAGTTTTGGAGGAAACTCTTAGTAGGGTATGAGAGGCTCACTATTACCAAGCCCACCTCACAATTATATGATATAGGCTAGCATTCATAATAATGAGAGAGTACACTTACTCATTGACATCTCATGTAAGTACCCATCTAGTTTGGCCTCTAGAGAATGATGCCTCATAATTATATCATGTTGGCATCATTGCACTTAGTTAAGTCATTCCTACCATGCCAGTTCATGTAGGGTTCAAGCATAGCCTTAGAATTATATCATGTTGGCTAAACTCGTTGCCTACCTCACTTCATCATGTATGTATATAGAAATCCTCCTAAGTGTAAGCACTTACTTTGTACTCCCCCATTATAGGGTGAAGTCAATGTATGAATCACAAACGATTGGAGCCTACCACGGTGGAAGGCCACAAAAGAGTGTTCAAAGCACTCTCACGCTTGTCAACTTAATAATGGTTTGGTTAAGGGTTTTAGGTCTCATCATATATAAGCATACATTTTAATCTTATTAAAACAATTTGGTCCTATTACAACTATTGGTTCATGTGATTGATTTAGTAGTATATGATACTCCCACTATGCTTGTAAAATGGTTTTTTAAAGCAAGAATATATGGTACTACTAACATAAGCTTTGCATTTATTGATGGACTATATAGTTGCCTTAGGGCCTTAGGATGACTATGAACCTTTGATTCGATCCAACACGAGCCTAGTGTTGGATCTTGGTCTAGGGATGGTGATTGATTTTAGTTATGCGTTTAATCATACTAAGGCATGTTTTCTTATTGGGCATTGGACCCTACTACTCAAATTTCATGCATATCAAATAAAACAAGAAAAGGAGTACTTCAAGGTAAAGAAAAGCTTATGCTCTTTTACAACATTTGATCAAAACAAATTAATTTAAAGTAAAGAAGAGCTTATGCTCTTTTACAACATTTGATCATATCAAATTACAACCAAAATCTAATCTACACATTCTCATGGTTCAAACAAATTTGAGAGACGACCTTTCACATAGCTCAATTATTGTAGGCTTAGGTTCATAATCACCCTTTCTTTAATTAATTAACGTTTTAACTAATTAAACTTGCATGCAACATTGTCATTTGATTTTTGTATCCATAGAATTGATTTAGATGGAGCTAAATGAAATGAAAATCCAATTCTCATTTAAAGATACAAAACTATTTTGTTCTCAACTAATTTGGGCCAAAATGCAACACCTCAACGTTTTGGGCTATATTGCAAAACACAAACTTTTGAGGTCACTTTGTAAAAACACAAAAGTCCACTACTTCATGTAATTACAACTAGAATCCAAAAAATTCAACAAACACAAAAACTTCATTAAAGGAGCAAAACAATTTGTCCTTTAGTGATTTTGGGCCTTTACGTAAAAATATAAACTTTCGGGTCAAAGTACAAATACACAAAAGTATCAAAACTTTACGTAATTGCATAAAAGGCCCAAAATTACCCCCATTATAGGGGTGGCCGGTTTTGGTAGGTGAGAGCGGGGTTTGGTTTTTGTTGAAAATTCAAAAAATCTTAAAGAGTGTTGAATAAGTGAAAGGTATGGATTGAAAAGTTGATTATGGTTGAAAAGTTTGATTGGTATGGTTGTAAGATATAGGTAAGGTGTAGCATTTATCAAATAATAAAACACAAATCATCCATCACCAATCAATAACAAACCAAAACTTTATGAAAAACAACAAACACATTGAATCAAAACACCAAACCTTTTTGTTCTTGGTAAGAACATCAAGAACAATGAAGAACATCCATGAAAACCCATAAGAGCTCCATGAACATTTTTCACCCAAAGACACCCCAAAAACTCTCAAAGTAAAGGAAAATAACATATTACCATACTAGGGTACTTAGGGGTTCCAAAAGTCATAACAAGACAAACATGAACCCAAAAATCCACCCTTTGGATTTGGCCGAATTTCCCCAAAAACATGGCACCAAATTTTAGCTCCAAAATTCATGCTCATGTGAACTACATCTACAACATTTGAGATGGCAAATTTTCTAACAAATTTATGTAATACCCTGAAAATTTTAAATATATGAATATGTGGAGAAAATTGAAAATAAATCGATTTATGATTATGAAGAATTAAATCGAGAATATTATTGAGCTTTTATATGATTTTTCAAGAATTTATAATAATTTGTGTAAGTTTAGTTTTAAATTAAACTAGTTACGAGGTTTAAAGTTTGGACCTTAATTATTTAAAATACGTAGACCTTACGAGGTCAAAAATCATATTTTTGAATAGAGCTTGACCTCACGAATGCGTAGGTGCAAACTGTTCCTGAAACAGAGTTAGAACGAAGAAATTATTAACGTTTAAAGTTAGGAGCATTTTAGTAAAATAGTTAAGTTCAGGATAATTCCAGATTTTTTAAGAAAAATCTGGAAGGCCACGTGTGTGGCCAAGATTTAAAGACATAAATGATGGGCGGTGTAGATGGAAAATAAAGGAGAGAAAGGAGGGAGAGAGGAGCCAATCAGAAAAAGAGGGATGAGAGGTGACCAATGAGAGAGGAGAGAAAGGAGGAGAAATGAGAGAAGAGAGACACGGGGGATCGGGACCCAGGTCTTGGTGACCCAACCCGGTCGGCATTATACACTTTTCCGGTGGATTTTCACCTTTTTTTCCGGTGAAATGCATCAAACCACCCTGTGGAAACCCCTCCAGGATCTTCTCTCTTCCTATTGCATCCCAAAAATCATAAAATTTGGTCTTGAACTTTGGAGAAAGAACACTCGGTGCCGTGACTTTCCTTGCTCGAAATCCATCAAAATATGAAATGTTTTGGTTCAATTACAACCACCATTAGACTCCCCTTAAGAGCTAGAACAAAGCCCATTCATTGGTTGGGGCGTCGGAGTTGCTATGGAGTCGAATTGAGGACACCTAAATCTTAAGGTTCCGACGGGTTTTGATGAAATTGGAGCCTTTCCAGGCCAAATTGGCCTTGGTTGCAGGTATGAAAGTTTCTCTACTCATTGAGATCTTCATTTCTGTAATTGTTGAGAATTTTTAAAAATAATTGAATTTTTCGGCGAACCAGGACGGCGGGTGCGGTGGCGCATGGCCAGGGAGCCTACAAGTGTGTTTTATGCGAATTTCGTTATTCTAATTATTTTTTTGAGATTTAATTGATGTGGTTTGAATATTACTACGTTTTTGGTATATGTTGGATTAAAGGAATATTTTCGGGTTTGGTTTAAATTTTGAAGTTTTGAACTACGAAAGGCTTGATCCGTGTTGAGGGTACGTAGGCAGTCTAACGAGACGGTAGATGCAACCATAAAATAAATGTGTTTAAATATTCGAGAATTAGTATATAGATGGAAATTGATCCAAGAGAAGAAAATAAATTAGCTATGTTTTTAGGTTAGGCCTACCATAATTATTTTCCCGAAATATACAAATATTTCGGGGCAGGGGCGTTACAAATGGTATCAGAGCAAATGATCCCACTTTACATTATGAGATATGGTTGAGTTGTGAATGTGAATTATGGATCTTGTTGATATTGCATTCTATCATAAATTCTATGAAACATGAGGAATCTATGTGGAAAGTATGCGTTGTAAATCGTCATCAAATGAACTAAATGGGAATAGAAATTTTTGAAATGTCACATTTCTTGTAATAGCCTTAATGTTGGGTTTTTTTATTAAGGTTTTGGGTTAACCTTTATTTAGGGTTGAATTTATATTATGCATTATGAAAAACGTATAGAAAATACATATATGATTGCATTGTGCTTGTGATGACAATTCCATGATGAATACGAAATAATGATAGTAGAAAATATTATTTTTATTTATATTGCATTAGTCTCTAAGTTCTTTGAATAATAAGGAACTTTTGTGGAATGTATTTGTTGTGAAGTATGATGCTTTGAATTGAATTGAATGGGAGTAGGAAAATTTTAAAATATCCTATTTATGTTATAGCTTTGAAGATGAGCATTTGATTGAGGTTTTGGTTTAACCTAGAATTGAATTGATTTTATGTTATGCATTATGAAAATGTGAAATGCTAAAATGATGGTGGAATGGTGACAAGTAGATGGAAGAATTGCATTATACATGTGACAGTGGAAGAAAAGAGCCCGTGGATATGAGATTGGGGCAAAAATAGCCCGTGGATATGTGATTGGGCCGAAAAGAGCCCGTGGATATGTGATTGGGGCGAAAAGAACCCATGGATATGTGATTGGGCCGAAAAGAGCCCGTGGACATGTGATTGGGCGAGAAGGGCCGTGGAAAAAAAAAAAGTGGTGTATATTGGCCAGGTATAATACAATATTTTCCGCCTACTAGTCACTTATGGAGGTAAAAGAAAATGGTGGTGAAATCATTGTTTTGATAATGATAAGTATAGCTTGAAATTTTAAAAATCTGATAGCCATGAAAAGTTTGGTTGGGCATTTCAATATTTATGGAAGAGATTGTGATTTATTGAATGGGAAATGAAATTATAAACTATGGTTATGGTTTGCCTAATATAATTAGAATGGTGGTAGGTAAGAATGAAACTATGAAATGAAATTCTAAGCTTGTGTAATATCAACGAATTTTTGGTGGTGTGAGATGTGAAATTTTTTATGTATGAAAGGAATGGATGGGGAAGTATAATTATAAATTTGATTGGTGAGTTGCTATGGTTATAAGTTAACATTGTCGAAATTGATGTTGCGCACCAAATTGTTGAAGCATATATATATTCGCATGGTTATGAAATTAATAAGGTTTAATTAGATTGGCCGTTAGAGTAGTAAAATGTAAAATTCTTTCCTTTGGTTGATGAAATGTAGATAGGACACTGGACATGTAGCTCACTAATTTATTCAAGCTGTGGTTAGAATTTGGTTGAAATTGTTGATATTTGGTTTGTCAATTATAAAGATTTGGCTTGAAATTCTACTAGGTTACTAGTGGATGATTTGGAATTTCAGTATTTAATTGGTCGAGAATAGTTATGGTTGAAAATTTATAATATTTATCCTACCAATATTGGGTATTTTCTGATGTTGGTATCGTCAGTGATGGTGGCTTAAAAAAAAAAAAAGAGAGAGATTGTGGTAAATGGCTGTGTATAGCCAATGAAGGCCATGAGAAATTTTGGCTTAATGTGGATAATTATTTAACCAATGGGTATGGTTAAAATTTTTGATACTTAATTTGACAATGAATGTGTTGGGGATATGAGAATGAGAGAAATAATCACGATTATAATTCATTGTTTTGCTTATTTTGAACTTGAATAAAATCGTAGGTGGAGGTTATAAATTTATTCACCATAAAAGAAATGGTTGAAATACTGCTAGTTCCTTATCGTGACTTGACGATTGAAATCTCGGGGACGAGATTTATTTTAACGGGGGGTGAATGTAATACCCTGAAAATTTTAAATATATGAATATGTGGAGAAAATCGAAAATAAATCGATTTATGATTATGAAGAATTAAATCGAGAATATTATTGAGCTTTTATATGATTTTTCAAGAATTTATAATAATTTGTGTAAGTTTAGTTTTAAATTAAACTAGTTATGAGGTTTAAAGTTTAGACCTTAATTATTTAAAATATGTAGACCTTACGAGGTCAAAAATCATATTTTTGAATAGAGCTTGACCTCACGAATGCGTATGCGCAAACTGTTCGTGAAACAGAGTTAGAACGAAGAAGTTATTAACGTTTAAAGTTAGGGGCATTTTAGTAAAATAGTTAAGTTCAAGATAATTTCAGATTTTTGAAGAAAAATCTGGAAGGCCACGTGTGTGGTCGAGATTTAAAGACAGAAATGATGGGCGGTGTAGATGAAAAATAAAGGAGAGAAAGGAGGGAGAGAAGAGCCAATCAGAAAAAGAGGGATGAGAGGTGACCAATGAGAAAGGAGAGAAAGGAGGAGAAAGGAGAGAAGAGAGACACGGGGGATCGGGACCCGGTCTTGGTGACCCGACCCGGTCGGCATCATACACTTTTCCGGTGGATTTTCACCCTTTTTTCCGGTGAAATGCATCAAACCACCCTTTGGAAACCTCTCCACGATCTTCCCTCTTCCTATTGCATCCCAAAAATCATAAAATTTGGTCTTGAACTTTGGAGAAAGAACACTCGGTGCCGCGACTTTCCTTGATCGAAATCCATCAAAATATGAAATGTTTTGGTTCAATTACAACCACCATTAGACTCCCCTTAAGAGCTGGAACAAAGGCCATTCATTGGTTGGGGCGTCGGAGTTGCTATGGAGTCGAATTGAGGACACCCAAATCTTAGGTTTCCGACGGATTTTGATGAAATTGGAGCCTTTCCAAGCCAAATTGGCCTTGGTTGCAGGTATGAAAGTTTTTCTACTCATTGAAATCTTCATTTCTGTAATGTTTGAGAATTTTTAAAAATAATTGAATTTTTCGGCGAACCCGGGCGGTCGACCGCCACCCTCGGCGGCGGATGCGGTGGCGCACGGCCAAGGAGCCTACAAGTGTGTTTTATGCAAATTTTGTTATTCTAATTATGTTTTTGAGATTTAATTGATGTGGTTTGAATATTACTACGTTTTTTGTATATGTTGGATTAAAGGAATATTTTCGGGTTTGGTTTAAATTTTGAAGTTTTGAACTATGAAAGGCTTGATCCCTGTTGAGGGTACGTAGGCAGTCTAACGAGACGTTAGATGCAGCCATAAAATAAATGTGAATACAAATATTTCAGGGCAGGGGCGTTACAATTTACATTCAAAGAAGTAAGAATAAAGCTTGTAACAATTACAACATTCAAATCATAAACTATGAAAATAAAAAACCCAAAAGGATTCACCAACTACTAGACCTAGGCTTTGATACCACTTGAAGGAAATATTTGTGAAAACTAGTTCATTTGAGCAACATCTATGCATGCTATTAACAATTAAAAGATGAAATCATGCTTGTATGCACTCAAAAACAAAACTTTACCCATGAAATTCAAGGCCTAGTAGTTATGGTGAACCAAGACTCAACTTAAAACAAAGTGAGTTGAGAAACTTTATACCTTTGAAGCACCTCTTTGCTTAGCAAAGGTTAATCACCCATGTGAGGGCCTTCTTTCCTTTGTCAACTTGCTCCTTGGCTCCATGGATTTGGATGGAAGAACTTTTCTTCTTGGCTCCATGTCTTCTTGGATATGGATGCAAGAATTGGGTTCTACAAAAGTCCCCAAAGTTGGAGACCTCTAAGTTTCAACACCAAGGATGGTTAAGGAAGAATATGAGCGACCATGGAAGAATTAGATGCTAGTAAATTCCCCCATGGTGGCCGGCCTCCTAGAGAGAAAAAGGTGAGATTTTGTTCTCTCCAATTTCCTCAAGAAAACCCTAATGAAGAAAAGGCTATAAAGTTACATTTATACTGTCACATCCCGGGCTCGACTCCACCGTAGCACGATATTGTCCACTTTGGGCCCTGGCCATGCCCTCACGATTTTGTTTTTGGGAACTCACACGAAAACTTCCCAGTGGGTCACCCATCCTGGGAATGCTCTCGCGTGAACTCGCTTAACTTTGGAGTTCCAATGGAATCCGAAGCCAGTGAGCTCCCAAAAGGCTTCATGCTATAGGAGGTGGGCATGTACATATAAAGCACATCACCCCCTATCCGTTGGTCGATGTGGGATGTTACATGTACCTACCTTCATTGAAGTGGCAAACTTGTAATAAGTCCAAACCCCACTCCCTGGTTAATTGCCCATTTTTGTTTTAGTTGTCACACAACTTTATCCTTATGTGCCTTGTAGACCAAAACCCTTTTGTGTCCCGAAACCCAAAACTAACTTCAGGCCTAAAACGAACCCTTCGTTCTAGATTAATTAACTTTTAATTAATCCTTGCCATATAAAAATAAACTATTTAATTGTCCTTACTCATCTTCATTATATCCTTCAATCATTACTTTATACGGTGTGTGATCCATTAGGTTCATTTTAGCGAGGCAGTGGGCAATTAGAACTCTTCAAATCGATTGTGAATTGAAACTTACTTTCAATTCTCCCTTTAGTGATTATACACCTTTAGGGCTTCCACAAACCATGAGTGACACCTAGCAGTGTGTCATGGCTACCCAAGCTAATAAGAAGAGGTGGAGAACCTATTCAGGTTAGGATTACAATGCAATACGGTCTTTCTCTAATACAATACTCTTGACCACATTGTTTTGTTTGATAGTTTATTCATGTCTGCTATCCAATGTGATTCATTTACTTATATGATTACCTTGAATGTGATTTGGAATGACTTCCTAAATCTCATTCATACTCTGGCCAAAGAATCTTAATCAGATCATAGAGTATTCTCTCTCAAACGATTTGAAGGTTAGAGAACCCTTGTTATGCATTCACTTGCCTCCATGGCTAAGTGGCTTAACCCCAACCATGTTGTGGGCACCCTCTTACGGAGTGACTTTGACATAGTCAAAGATCAAGGACTTAACCATAAGACAACTATGATGCCTCAGGTCAAATGACTACTTTACATTATCTCAACCATGAGTTCTCATGTGACATGAGTATGAGAACTCTTTGTTGATCGCGTTCAGTTGACTCATTCTCTATTGAGCACCTACGTACTTGTCTTGGTGTTAGTCACACCAATGACTCGAGACCAGTCACTCTCCTTACACCAATAACTCGAGACTAGTCACTCTCCATGGGAGAAGACATATCACGTACTGATCTTAACGGATTGTCAATGCCCAATTGGCAATCCTATGATCAGGAACGTTTAGGATATGTTTACGAAAGGGAATGGTTTCATGAATCTAACTTCTTTAGATCACATTCTCCCAATTACATATTCCTTGAACTTATCGTTTAAGCATATAACATTTATATGAGACGGCTTTAAACAATAATATTTGCTCTTTATATTAAACTAGATTAATTTCGCATGTGAAATGTTCGTAAAGTATCATCATATGATTGGCTTTAGGGCACATTTTCAACAAATAATAGTTCTTAAAAAAAATTACTAAATTTCACTTAAATATTTGTACGAAGAAAAATACTAGACCACGGTCGAAAATTTCCTGGTTGCTTTATTACTTACGTTTCATAAACAAATTTGGGCCGTTCAAACCCTTAAGGATGCAAACTGCTCGCAAAAGGTTAATGTTTTTATTTTTTAACAAATATGTGGAAACTGAATATTCCCAACGTCAAACTGTTTAGCTGGTTAATGATCCTGATTAGGTTACAAACCCGGGTTAGGTTAACTTACATAAACATATTAGCTCAATTTGTCCTAACTGCCGTCCTTTCTGTAATATAGAGTGAGGATCAAGATCATCTGTTTATCAAGTGTAATTTTGCAAGACAGGTTTGGGTTACAACCCCTGGTATCACCTGTTAATGACAATAATCCTATTGCTCTGTTAGATTGGTTGAGTAAGCTTGATGCACCGGTTTAGAGATTTTTTATGCCTGGGGCGACGCCAAAAAATATGCCCTCATTTTATATAAGAAATTATTTGTTTTCACACATAAAACATCGATAAAATTATGCTTAGAAAAGCAAGTTAATAATTTAGAAACACGGAAAAACTAATTTATTTTGTTTCGTGAGAAGGAAACAAAAAAAAACTCTGGGTTTACAAGTAGAAAGATATGAGTTTTGTTTTCCATCTGAACTTTTAAAATGTTTTTGTATAAATCGTGAGGTGTTTTTTCTTATTTACTAACCTTGTCAATATGGGACTAAAAAAATAATGATGTTTTTGAGTCTTTAATTGATATGTATAAGTAATAAATGGGTACTAAATTAAACTTTTTTATGACACGTTATATGATTTGCAAATTTGGTCTAAAAATTTGGTCAACACATTATTCTTTGTTGAAGATTAGACTTGAATTGGAACAAATGTTTAAAAATAACAACCCACATAGCTACTAGCTACTAATTAAAAATAAATTAACAACCAAACAAAATTCGTAAAAATTGAAAAAAATAAACATGCACTTAGCACAACAAAAACCATTGATTCTAATAATTCTTGATCATTTAGGTAAATTTTATATATTTATACTATTTTGAAAAGAAACTTGTAAAAATTGAAAAAATAAAACACACATGGTGTTTTGAACCCAAGACCTCCTCATTAATTTCAAACAACAAAACCACAAATTCTAGTTAAATTTCTTTGTCATTGAACCAAATTTTATAAATTTATACACTTATGAAAACATATATAAATATACTACCCTAATAATTTTTGTGCCTCCAATTATTTTGGGCCCTGGACGGTCGTCATGTCAGCACTGGACCTGGGCCGGCCCTGGCATCAAGTAAAGGAAAGCTTTTGAACCTTTGCACGGCCCTACTAATCTGTTGGCAAATGTGGAAAGATAGAAATCATGTGGTATTTAGAAATGAAAACCCTTCCCTTCTCCTAATAGAAAACAGTGGAAATAAGTTGGCTAGAAAACAAAAGCTGAAAATTAGATGGGAACCGCCACAAAGAGGGCAGCTGAAAATCAACTTTGATGGGTCTGTTATTAACTACAAGGCGGCGGCCGGCTTTGTGATCAGAAATGAAGAAGGTTTGTTAATTGTTGCTGGATATAGCAAGAAGCCTAGGAGAGAACATCATCCCAGTAGCGGGAGCCTTAACCTTGAGGGATGCCCTTTGTTTGGCTAAAGGAAGAACTAGGATTCAAAAACATTTGTACAGAAGGTGATTCTAAACTTGTTATTGATGCAATCAAAGGGTTCTGCGCGACCCTTGACAATTGTGGAACATTATTGAAGATATCAAGTGGTTGACGTCTACGTTTGATACCATTTCATGGAGCCATGTCTACAGAGAGGTGAATTTCGTGGACTCTACGTTTAATGCCTTTTGGTTTGACTGTATTGAAACTGGAGAGCAACACTACTTTGTGCATACATGGGAATTCTGATGTGGAGTCATGCATCCAAGTTTTATGTAATTTTGTAGTTCATTTTGTAATGTGATCAGTCCAAGACCATTAAAGTCTTCGATCATAAGTTCTTAAATGACGGGATTTTAGAAACTATACAGTAAGAATTTACTAAAGTGATTACGTACCAAAAATGAGTTAGGATCAGAATAAATCAAAACTATGTACAACTGGAGGGTATTAAAATTAAGGAAAACTAATGAAAATGATATGAAAACTTTGAGTTTTAACGATAAGGACAAAATAAAGAGTAAAGTGAATAGTACCATAATTGACTTTTTAGTATAAAAATGTGGTTTTTCATTAAAGTGAACAGTACTATGAGCTTTTCGTTAAAGTTCCTTTAAAATTATGGATTTTGTTGTGAAGTCACTAGCAGCTGGCAAAATTATACTTCTCATTTTTCAACAATATTATAAAATTAGTTGTTGGTGGTGCTTGTTAGAATGCCAAATGGTAGCATCTTAGTGTGACAGATGTAGGGTGGTGATGATAGAATCACTAGATCAGATTGAGTTGTTAAGGTGGTTAGAAGATTGTTACAGGAAAGCTTAAAGAGTAAGTTAGATAGTTACTATAAATAGCAGGAGCTGTAATATTGGTGGGTTGTTGATGTAATATTCCTTTAGTAAATACAAGTTCTTACTGTGCAATTGCGAAGACGTAAAGTGGGTATCGTAACAGTGCTTGAAGATTTCGGATCCTGTATTCACCTTTAATTAATAACTCTTTTAACGGATTCTTATCAATTCCACATGCCAATTTTGCTAATACTTGTCCACTCTTTTCTATGACAGTACAAGCAATTAACTTCTAGTTTTGGGCATAAATTTCACTTTGTGGTTTTTAAAAGCAGAGATATAGAATTATAATCCAACCATCCGTACTACCAAAACTCCACACCCCGCTCCAATTCCATCGATCTCCTTCAAGCCATGGTCTAAAATATCCATAATATCCCAATATTTCCATCGAAATTTCCATGTTTTTGGACTACCGATATTTTTTTGGACTACCGATATTTCCGGTATCATCGATATTTTAGACCTTGCTAAGTCACTCATGTATCTTACCATGCAATGTATAAAGTGTAAAATATTGTACTAATTCATTATATATAAATGATTATGGTGTGTTTAAACTTCTTTCATTAATTACTACATATTTTCTACACTCACAATGTTTGCCAGCTCGCTATATAATCAACTTAAATTAGTTATATCTATCATGCAATGCACTTCCTTCCAATTTTTTGTGATAAACTAATAGATAATTGACTAAATAAACATCCTGCAAAGTTTCAATAAAAATTTCTAAGTTTTTCTTACAATTTCCGTAGTTTTTATTCAATTTTTATCGATATCGATAATATCCCGATATTTCCATCGAAATTTCTGTATTTTTAGACTACCGATATTTTCGATATCATTGATATTTAATACCTTGCTTCAAGCCTTCATCCGCTCCTACCATGACCTCAACCTTGCAATCGTGCCCGATCTAAGGAAATCACGGGATGCCTTCCTTGTGACCTAAACCAACAACTAAATCAATTTATTCAAATCTCAACAAAAAAAAAAAGAAAAATCCAAATCAATCAATTGATTGCAAACAGAACTTATGAACGCAAATGGTTTGATGGGTACCTCTTGATTAGAGAGCTGGTAATCGCGGAGGAAGGCAGAGACTATCTGCTGCCTCATTGGGCTCTTGCTTGAGCCTTCGATGGTGGTGATAATGTAACCGGTGGTGGCGGTGCAGTTTGCCTCTTCGGCGACCCAATTACTCGTGGTAAAAAATTCCCAACCTCAGTCATCCATGGAAGATAAAGATTGAAGCTTTGGAAACAGGTCAGAGGGAAAAGAACCTGAGAAGACATTATTGCCTAGGTCTAGGAACTACAGCCAGGTCAAATTTCCAATCTATTGGAATATCTCCATTGATGCCAGTATTGAGTCAATTCGGCAACTTGGGTCCGTATTTCATCGAAGAGCTGGTTACTAGCATGACGAGGGTGGAGAGGGGAAGGAGAGAGGGAGCGGGCCTGTTATGAGGGAGATGGATGGGAGGGGGAGTGCGGTGACTCGAGCTTGATTAACAAAATTGCGTTGGGATGCGGACATGATAACGAGGGATTAGGTGAAGAGAGTGGAGAAGAGGGAGGTGGTTGGGAGGCTCGGCTTGGGAGGGAGAAGGGGTGAGGAGATTGCGGGGAAGGTTGGGGTGGGTTCTATGTTTTTCAGTTTTTTTATTTTTTATTTTTTTTATTTTTATTTTTATTTTTTTTAGAAGATTCAGGTTTTAAAAAAAAAAATTTTTTTTTTTTTGCCACGTGGTACAAATGTGGCAACCACATCAGCTCTTAACGGATCAATGGATAGAAAATGTACCGGAGGTACTATATTGAAATAAAATAGTAGGTGAGGTATGAAAGTGAAATGTTTTAAAGATGTTGTATGGGGTTGTAATAGACCTCAAACTTGAGAGGGTATTATGTAATGTACCCTTTTTTTTTTTGTCACAAACATGTGAGCACATGTCAAGAGGCTAGTTTTTTTTCACAAGAGTCTTTAACTTGCGCCCGACCTTTATTAATTCTTGGTGATTATAGGTTCCAAACATCTATTGTGACAACCCGTCCCTAAAATTCGTTTTTATTTATTTTTAATTGAGGGAATTGACAAAAATGTCTAGAGGCAAGGATCTTCATTTATGTTGACCATCGTCTAGAAGAACGTATGACTATTTCTTTTGGCGTATTTGCATAGTACTTGATGGTACGAATGCATAGGCGAAAGCCGTTTGCGAGTTTGGAGTATAACAGTATAGTTACGGACGTTTGAAATTGGTTACCTATATTTCAGATTACTAAATTATTGAACTCCCACCTTGTGGGAAAGAAGCCAATCAGCTTCAAGGATAGAAAGTAGGGACCAATTAGATGAGAAAAAAAAAAACCTTTCCACCAATTAGGAGAGGAGAGAGGGAAGCTCTCAGTCTTCCCTTCCCTTTCTTGTAGCCATACATGTAGAAAACCCAGCTTGACCCGGGGTGGTTTTCCGGCGGTCCTCTATCATTTCTCAAGTAGGTTTCACCCCTTCATCACCTGCAACCTTTTCCACACCCTTCCCTCTACCATCTCCATCTATATTTAAGGGTTTTTAGGCCCTAACCCGCAAGGAACTTCACCGGAGCACCAGAGGTGCTCGACGACAATTCCTCATTTCCGACGAGTTTCACCACCCATTACCACCCTTAATCAACTCCCATTGGATCTAGGAATAAGACCCAACCAGTGGTAGGGATGTTGGAACGGTGGGAAAGGAGAATCGAAGAGCACCCATTCTAGGATTTCCGGCGGATTTGAGTGAAATTTGAGCTCTTCACGGCCTAATTGGCCTTAGTTGCAGGTATAAAAGTTGTTCCACTCAATGAGATCTTCATTTTTGTAAATTTTGGTAATTTTTTAAAATAGTTGGATTTTCCGGTGAGTCGGGGCGGCTGATTGCCACCCACGGTGGCGCGTGGCCAAGGGGCCATCGATGTTATTCTTAGGTTAATTAGATATGTTCAGTTTAGTTTTGGTAATTGTATGATGTAGGTTGATTGTTGGAATCTAAATTCTCTACGTTACATTAATAGGTCATTGTATAAATCGACGATTCGACTATGTAATATTTGAGGACCATAGGAACTTACGGATTGGGAATCTGATATACGAATCTTCCTGAATTGGATTTGTAAGTTCATAAAATAAAATGTTGACCGCCACTTGGTTTTGGCAATTGGCGGAGATCCGACTGTTGGATCGTAATGAAACCTTAAGATGTTGTTCTAGAAGTATAATGTGGATCTTTGGAAGCAACAGATTGAAAATCCGTGATGCAGATCTTCCAAATTTAATTATGTAGGGATGCGTTTTATGTAAATTATGTATTTTATCGGTCAGAACTCTAAGACGTGATTTGATAATTGGTCATAGGCGACGATGGTTCATGATGTCTTGATATGCATGCTAGGGAATCGTAGTGCAGACCTCAGGTGAGTGGGTCTTCTCCTTTCTATCGTATATTATATATATATATATATATATATATATATATATATATATATATTGACAATTCCATAGACGTTTGTAAATTGAATTATTGCATATAATTATTGTAAACTACGAATGGCTTGATCCCTGTTGAGGGTACGTAGGCAGTCTAACGAGACGTTAGATGCAGCCAAGTGAGACTAAATAATTGAGGCAATAGTCTTGTGTAGGGAATCGAGTAATGTGAGGGACATTGGTAGAAAATGTGAGAGTGTAATTATTCCCGAAAATAATTAGTTCGAGAGTAGGGCGTTACAGCCTATGCATTTTTATACCACATAATATATATATATATATATGTATGTATGTATGTATATATATAATTGATGATGCTATGTCATGGGTGAGTATTAGATTGCATTATGCTTTATCTATATGTATATTACCTGCACATAATTATTGTGAACACTTGAAGTGCAAAGGTGAACGCAGGACGCCCAGGTAAGTTTATGTAAGTTTATGGTATTAGTTGAAATGATGGAGTTATGGCATGACTACATGCATGTTTTAAGCAACTCCGACACTGTCGTACGGGTTGCCCATGAATCGTACATATTATGTTGAGATACATTGAGAGCTCATAAACCTGCACCCCGATGTTAGTGCTCCTGCCTGTGGCCAGGGTATAGTCCTTCACATGATGTTCACCTCCTGCACCTTATGCTCACCTTGGATCCAAGGTAGGTGCACAGTCCTGTCATGCAGACCACTATAGGTGGTTCCGACTCGTAGGTGACCCGCGATTATTCGCACAGCCTTCACGTGATCGTAGCACTTGAGTGTATTTATTTACACCTAGTCCTGTCGTACAGACCACTTTAGGTGGTTCTGACTAGTGTGCATGTATACTTATTGAGCTTTGGATAAGTCGTACAGGTCACTAGAGGTGACTCCAACTTATGAGCTAGCATATGTGATGAAATATGTGATAAGCTAGCATATGTGATGAAATATGTGATGAGCTAGCATATGTGATAAGATATAGATAAGTCGTATAGGTCACAAGAGGTGACTTCGACTTATATGCTAGCGTTGATTGATAAGATATGGGTGCAGTCGTACAAGTCACCATAAGTGACTCCGATTTGCGTGCTAATGTGGGTTATTAATCACATGATTATTGATATTGCTGATGAGATGCTGTGTTGTAGTATAATTATGGAATTATAGTTGATATACTCTTGATTTCACATTGATACGTGGTATGATTTTTCTAGAAACTATACAAGTGTTGTAGCGAGGGGTTATATTGTTTTATATGGTTTCTATTAAAATTTTATCTCTAGGGCCACTCACCTTTGTTTTCTTTTCACCCTTCAGGTTTTATTAGCTGTGCTTTCTTATCGTCGAAGATTCGTGGCGATTCTTAGTATTGGAGATTATTTCGAGGGTACGATTCTTAATCCTCTACTGTACTTACTTATGCTCTAACGTCACGTGTTAAGTGGGTTCCTTCCCGCTCACCAGCGCACTTTGGTATTTAGGCACTCTTAGGTTTAAATTTATTCACATTTTTTCACAACATCACACTTTATGGCTTCGTCACCTTACTGGTGTCGGCCAGCGCAACTCGATTCGGAGTCCTAGTGGACATTCCAGGTTGGAGTGTGTCAGTTTAATTGTCACATCCCAGCCCGGGCGGGACCATTTCCCGGGCTCGACTCCGTCATAGCACAATATTGTCTGCTTTGGGCCTCGACCACGCCCTCACGGTTTTGTTTCTTGGAACTCACACGAGAACTTCCCAGTGGGTCACCCTCTCGCACGAACTCGCTTTACTTCGGAGTTCCGATGGAACCCCGAAGCCAGTGAGCTCCTAAAAGGCCTCATGCTAGGAAGATGTGGGAATATACATACACTAGTACAAAAACATGTTTGCGCGACGGAAACTTGCGCGACGCAGCAAATTTCGTCGCGCAAAGTATCTTTGCGCGACGCTAAACACAAAACGTCGCGCAAAGTATCTTTGCGCGACGGACCTTTGCGCGACGAAGGAATGCGTCGCGCAAAACAGTTTTGCGCGACGAAGGTGCACCTACGTCACGCAAAACATCTTTGCGCGACGCATTCCTTTGTCGCGCAAATGTCCGTCGCGCAAAGATACTTTGCGCGACGTGGGTGGCGTCGCGCAAAGTCAACGACTTTTTTTTCTTAAATAACCATACATAGGGGCCTTTTTCTTCACACTCAACCTCTCTCCTTCACTCTCTTTCAGACTCTCTACCTCTCTCAACCTTCACCATCTTCACCTTCAAGTATTGTATTTATTTGATTTATTAATTACATTTATATTTGGATTTTTTTATTTTTATGTATTTATGTTTTTCTTTAATTATCTTTGTCAATGCTAGCTTATTTTTAACAAGTTGAGTTTTGGTTTTGAACAATTGAACGAGTAGAATGAATGACTAGGAGTATGAAGGATTTTGATAGGTTTAGGGAAACAAAAGCTAAGAAGAGGGAAAAAAAAAAAAAAAAAAAAAAAACGTTGCGCGACGTAGGTGTACCTACGTCGCGCAAAGTTTTTTTTTTTTTCCTCTTCTTTTGGGGTTCTTGCATTGCCTTTTTCTATTGTGGTATCTACTTGTGTAAATGTTTTAAATTGACGATCAAATTAGTTCATTTTATTCATATAGGATTAAAGAGTGTAGCTCTCAAAAATCATCAAAATCGGAGTTAAAACTACCGTTAAATCGTGCTTTTTCATTTATAATCGTCGAAAAGTTTTGTCCCGTTACTTGATCTCTGAATGTTTGTTTTTTGCGATTTTTGGCGTACGCGATCTCAAAGCATATACAAACACGTTTGACGGTTGGATCGTTGAAACTAGTTTCGTACAATGCGTATCTCATTAAAACGATACATTCACTAACACTTGGAGTTTATTTATATTTTCATCAAGTATAACATAAGATTTTGTGGTGTCCACTAGTGTAATATTTTAAATTGAAGATCGAATTAGTTCATTGTATTCATATAGGGTCAAGGAGTGTAGCTCTAAAAAATCATCAAAATCGGAGTTAAAACTACCGTTAAATCGTGCTTTTTCGTTTATAACCGTCGAAAAGTTTTGTCTCGTTACTTGATCTCTGAATGTTTGTTTTTTGTGATTTTTAGCGTACGCGATCTCAAAGCATATACAAACATGTTTGACGGTTGGATCGTTGAAACTAGTTTCGTAGAATGTGTATCCCATTAAAACGATACATTCACTAACACTTGGAGTTTATTTATATTTTCATCAAGTATAACATAAGATTTTGTGGTGTCCACTAGTGTAAATATTTTAAATTGAAGATCGAATTAATTCATTGTATTCATATAGGGTCAAGGAGTGTAGCTCTAAAAAATCATCAAAATCGGAGTTAAAACTATCGTTAAATCGTGCTTTTTCGTTTATAACCGTCGAAAAGTTTTGTCCCGTTACTTAATCACTGAATGTTTGTTTTTTGCGATTTTTGGCGTACGCGATCTCGAAGCATATACAAATAAGTTTGACGGTTGGATCGTTGAAACTAGTTTCGTACAATGCATCTCCCATCAAAACAATACATTCACTATCACTTAGAGTTTATTTATACTTTCATCAAGTATAACATAAGATTTTGTGGTGTCCACTAGTGTAAATATTTTAATTGAAGATCGAATTAGTTCATTGTATTAATATAGGGTCAAGGAGTGTAGCTCTAAAAATTATCAAAATCGAAGTTAAAACTACCGTTAAATCGTGATTTTTCATTTATAACCGTAAAAAAGTTTTGTCCTGTTACTTGATCTCTGAATATGTTTTTATTTTTATTTTTGGCGTATGTGATCTCGAAGTATATACAAACAAGTTTGACGGTTTGATCGTTGAAACTAATTTCGTACAATGCATTTCCCATCAAGTTCAATGGTATATATATTTAGTAAGTATATTTTAATTTATTTATTTTATACTCATAAGCAAAAGGGCAAGAGAAAAGCAAAAGAAAAAAAAAAAAAAACACTTTGCGCGACGTAGGTACACCTGCGTCACGCAAAACAGCTTTGCACGACGCAAGTGTACCTACGTCGTGCAAGTTATGATAAATATGGCGGTAAAATAGTGAAAAATAGGCGGTTTTTTTCAATTTTCCTAAGTTTGGACCTTTTTCCCGGCCCGTAGACATCTCTCTCCGCTTTCCCTCTTTCCTGTATAATAGACCTCTCTCTTCCCTCTTTGCCGTATAAACCTCTCTCTTCCCTCTCGCTCATCTCTCCTTCTCTCTTTCCCGTGGATATCTATCTCCCTCTCGTTCGCAAGCTTTCCTCTTCACAATCTCGAATCCAACCACCACCACTACTCTGTTGGTTGTCTCTCTCCCTCTCGTTCTAAACGACTGGCAGCCATGCGAATCTCGAAGCCGACGCGAATCAAGTCCCAAAATCAAGGTGAGAGTTTCTGATCTTCGATGGGTTTTTGTTATTTAGGGTTTAGGCTCAAATTGCATGTTGGGTTTTTGTCAAATTGCTTTTTCGGTGAAGTGATTCTAGTTGATTGTTTAAAGTTTTTGCAATTTTGTTGATCTGTTGAGCTCCATTGGCGAGAATTTCACAGATTTTCTTTTTCCATCTCTTTCTGTTTGGTTGGTGATAAAATTTTGGAAGCCAAATTCGATTTCCAGAATGAATTAATATTGGAAGAAAATTGATTTATCTTACGTTAAGTGCTACTCGTTCTGCTCAATTAAGCGTTAAGCTCATGTATTTTAGTAGGATAATCTATGGCTTAGGAGTGACTTTGATGCACTTATGTCAAACTTCACCATGAAATTAAGCACTGGCTTCCCCCGGGGGGGGGGGGATCCTATGTGCATTGTTAATCTGACTTGCCAAGCTTAACTACCGTACCTTTATTTTTCTTAAGAAATAAACAGGCTTTGTAAATGTTTTGTCGAAGGTAATGACAACAGCAAGAACTGTAAACTTTTAAATTCCTTAAAAGTGTTTCAATTGGTGTTATATGATTTCTGTCTTTGTTATTAGTCCCAATGCGATCACAAAATTATTTGGTGTATGTTTAATGTACATGTCATAGAAAAATATGGTGCTGTGATATATCATTGATGTATGAGTGTGCTGAGTCCCGCATAAAAACCTGTGATTGAATGGTCATTGAGCATTTGGCTTTGGTAAAAACTTATTGGTTTATTTGAACATAGGGGGCCTGAAGCTCCAGGGCAGCTGTATTCTCTTCCTTTAGGCTTTGGAAGAGTTCGTCCTGCTGCGAGTCAACCTTACCCTTCTGCAGGAGTCCATGGGTAAGGACAACCCTTGTAAATTAAACATATAAATTCATTATTATGTGTTTCACTTAGTGTTTTATGTTTTTTTCTGTGTGTATCTGTCTCAATGCGATCACATTCTTGTGGCACATGTTTAATTTATGACACATCAGAGAAGAATATAGTGTTATGATATATTATTGATGCATGAATGTGCCTGAGTTATGCATAAACACCTGTCATTGAATAGCCATTGCGCATTTGGGTTTCGTTATATATTAAAAACTTATTGATTTTTATTTCAACATAGGGGGCCTGAAGCTCTAGGGCAGCTGCATTCACCTCATTTGGCCTTTGAAAGAGCTCGTCCTGCTGCAAGTCATTCTTACCCATCTGCAGGAGTCCATAGGTACGACAATCCCTGTAATTGTACATTCAGTATTCTGTGTTTAAGATGATTTGAGAAAACCAATTACATTTAGAAGCGGACTTGTCATTAGTCGGAAAAATCTGTGTTATTGTCCAATGCCATGTGAAGTAGAATTGACTAGCTTTAGATAATTGGCATTTTAATTTCTAAGTTGTAGCAGTGTTGTGTGTGTGTTTCAGTTTCGGCATGTGAAACTTTTCGTTTCATTGTTATGACCTTGGTTTAATTAGACCTTTGCACAGTTTCTTTTTGTACGTATTTCTCATCAAGAACTTGGTGGTTGAGCTTGAAATCCTATATTCCATTAAGCAAATATTATATAAGCTGAAAATGTATTCTTTCAGCATTTTGTGTGGCATGCTTTAAGCCTTTTGCTTTCTCTTTAGCGAGAAAAGATTTATGCTTTCGCCTTTTGTTTTCTATTCTTTTGTTAAATTTCTTACTGATAAGTTTGTCTTTGAAATGATGTTGAGTTGAATGCTTTCTTGATGCTCTGCATGTCCTGAACTTACACGTTTTACACAAATATTCGGAGGAGTGGTAGGCCGAAAATGTGGCCCTCCCGATGTCAACTCTGTATAAACAAATTATATGTCTTTTCCATTTCCTATATGCTCGCACTGATTGAAAGATGTGGAAATTGATTTCTTAGAATTGTTTTTAAGAGAACACTCTCTCTATACATTCAGCCACAATCGTTCACTAGTTGCAAGCTGTAGAAATCATTATCAGCACCATTCTGAAACCTTTGTTAATTTTTCAGGGGAAGAAGAAAGATTGCTCAGTTCTCTTTCTCTTCTCCCCTTTTCCTTTTCCCTTTAATTTTCTCGTTTCTCCGTTTTGCTTCTCTGCAATAATTAAATACATATTCCAAGCATATATATGTGTGTGTATATATATGTATGTATATGCAAATAATTGGAAGATTAGTTGGTTGGATGATGGATTGCAAAATGTTTGCCACTGCAATTTGGAATGCCCAATCCGTTTTGTCCATTCAATATTAATCTGTTAAAGCAGAAAAAAAAAATGAAAAAATTCTGTGTTCATAAGTGGTACTCATGACTCAGGGAAAGAGTGTGAAGTGGGTGTGTAGAGTTATTCCTTGCAGCCATCATCTTATGTTTGAAGTCCAAATTATGTTGCGAAGAAACCTTTGTTGAGGTTCATATTTGGATTTAATATTTAGATGAGCTTAATTATGATGAAATGCCTGCCATTTCAATTTATCATTTTGCAAAGAAACATATAAATGCGACTGCGTTTTAAATTTTTAGTACCATTTTCTGGAATCACCTTTATTGTATTCTTAGTAGCCTGTCTTACCTACCTTTGTTTTTCCCTCTCCTTCACATTTCTATGATCATCATCCATGATGTAGTTTGTATTGGTGAGAAGATTTAAGGTTGAATTTCCACCCTTGGATGCAGATGTTCAGATTGTGACTGAGGTCTTGGATCAGAAGTTCGGTCGTCGTCATGGTAACGTTGTTCGGTGTACGGGGAAGGCGGGGGTTCGTGAAACGGGTGCCTCTTCTTCCAGATTGTCCATAGGAGAGGTCAATTCCTTGAAGGAGGAAGTGACAACCCTAAGAGGTCAGGTTGCGGCCCAGGGCGACCACATTAGGGCCCAGGACGAGAGGATGAATATGATTGTTCAGGCCTTAGCGATGTCCGGCCTCCAAATCCCGACGATGCCAGCACCTAATGTTGCTCCACCTTCGACTTCCCAGCCATTTTGCCCAGACGATACCGAGTAGCATGATGTATTAAACTTAGAAGACTTGTAGTTTTTTATTTTTTTGTTCGGACAAACATACATTTTCATATATTCTATAATTATTTACTTTTTCTTGGTTTATTAATTATTTTTTAGAATTTAATTATAATATTGATTAAAAATTAAAAAAATAAATATAAATGACAAAAAAAAATAAATAAATAAAACTTTGCGCGACGCAGGGATCTACGTCGCTTAAAGCAGCTTTGCGCGACGTAGGTAGGCACTACGTCGCTCAAAGTAGCTTTGCGCGACGTAGATCCCTGTGTCGCGCAAAGTTTCTTTGCGCGACGTAGTTCCTACCTACGTCGCGCAAAGCTGCTTTGCGCGACGTAGATCCCTGCGTCGCGCAAAGCTACTTTGCGCGACGCAGGTAGACACCTACGTCGCGCAAACCCTTCCTTCACTGCCTTCGCGCGACGGTTCTTGCGCGACGAAGGTTCGTTTGGCTAATTTTTGGGCGACATATTTTTGACTTTGCGCGACGACGGTCCTACGTCGCGCAAAGTATTTTTTGTACTAGTGATATAAGGCTTACATGATCCACTCCCCTGAACGATGTGGGATGTTACATCTATTCCCTCATTTATCCACTTATTTTTACTTTATTCTCTACAATATAGTACTTAATAATTTATCTCTGTGTATTACCTATATCTTTCTTAAAGACAAGCCGCATGAGAAACATTTACTTCTATCAAGGGTTTGAATTATATAGTTAGAGTTTGAAATATAAAGGACCAAAAAACAAGAGCTTGGGCTATAGGTTTCTAGTTTAGGATTTGATTAATCGATCGCTAGGTTTTTTAGGTTTTACTCCGAAATTTGGTACTATTTAACAATGTCAAAAAATAGGATCAAAGTTAATGAAGTGAATTAAAGGAAAAATATTTTCTTGAGGATTCCTGCACAAACTTAATATTTACATTGTTTTTCCTTACAAGAATTTACTTGGTCAAGACAAATAAATATATTTATATACAAGATTCTTTTAATTCAAATTGCTGATCCAAACCCTTAACAACATTCATGGAGACAATTCTGCAGACAAGAGGCTGGGAGCAGGATGAGGGGACGTACGTTGCCTAACCGTGTCGTATCTGGAAATTAATTGATGATCGATCCAACACAAATTGCGATTGACTGTGCTCGACATGGGGGTAAGTATGAACTCATCAATTAACACATAAAAGCAGATTTAGAAACATAAAAAATCCCAGGCGGTTTTACACGACAGTTCCTCATTAATACATAGACTTTTTTATAGGGCCTTTATATAAACCACACCAACATATATAACTGTCATCAAACTCTTTGCTTGCTTCTGTATCATGTCACCGTAATTGAGATTCATTCTGCAGCTTGCAGAGAGAGAAAGAGAGTGGTAGGGGCTAACTTTTCGAGTTTATATATAGATGGTTGATAACATAGAAAAATATTTGGAGGAAAATTAAAAGAAGCAGAAAACAGAAAGAAAAACAGGGTTTGATGTTTAATTGTCAGCTGTCAGCAATAACCTAATATCGAAGGGTCACAGGCTGCTAACTGCAGTTAACACAGTACAGTCTTTACCTCTTTTGCAGAGAGAGAGAGAGGAGGAGGATCGAGGTGAAGTGAAGAGATGGTTCATTTCAGTGATCGATAAGTTAATATATCTCAATCTCTTAGAATCTTATTTTCTTTGGTTGAAATCTCAGAATCTGAGATGTAGGTAAAAGGCAAAAGGAATATAAAAGAGGCTAGGGATGAGGCATTTGATAGAAAGATTGGACGTATGATATGATGACTTGGTAAGATGCATATAGATGTATAGGCTCTCTCTCTCTCTCAACTGCTTTAATGAAGAGTCCCATGCCAATGACAGAGGATTAAAGAGAGAGAGAGAGAGAGAGAGATAGCGCAGTGTCAGTGTCTGGCTTAATGGGCCATAGGTGATAGTTGGCACGTGGGAGTCAGTGCCCCTCTTGACTAATACAAAACCGGAAAAGAATCCGGCGATGATGGGATCCTTTTCCTAAGAATCCTAAGGAACATATAGTCTTGTTTATTTATCATACATCGTGTGATTATAAATTATTTAAATTTAAAGTTTAAAATTTAAATATAAATAGTATTTAACGAAAACTAACAGCACGATTTTTGATAAACGGACACAATTACGAGATTTCGAAGATCCCTAGAAAAAGGAGCCGGTGAGGATCATTTTCCTACAAAAATATGCATAACTACCGCCATCTTGCTATTTCCAACTGAATTAGATCCTCTCCGAATCCTATCACTAGGAGTTCGGGGATCAATGAATAATAACCGTTCATCAAAGATCGGGCAACCACAATTTTTTTTTTAAATTTTTCATGTAATTTAAAAAAAAATATTTAATTATAATGGTATGATATTTGATGAATGTTATTATTTATTGATCTCCAAATCCTCAGTATGGAGATCCGAAAAGAATCTAATTCCATTTCCAACAAACAAAATAACAGCCTCTCCGCTTGCTACTCCTTGACACTGCTGAGAGAGAGATGATGGAGGGCATGATAGGGTGGGACATGAACTCAAGGGTCTGTGACACGTATAGGGTAGTGGAAATGGGTAAGGCCATGGACACCGTTTGTAATGCATGGTACGGGCCTTTGCCGTTAAACTAAAAAGTTTCTCGAGTGTCAGATTTTGTGTGGCTGTGTGTTGGGCCCAGCTGCTCGCTGCCTACTGGGGATGGATTGAAAGATCAATTCTCACATGTCATGTCCCTCATCACATGCACGACTCTGACTCGTCTTGTCAAATCATCATACACACACACACACACATATGGAATCATAAAACTTCACGTTTAACCGGCCCTTACCGAAACCACCTATTTCTAAATTTTTAATTACCTAGTTATATTTTCACATACACAATTATTAGTTGTACGTCCATGCATGCATGCTTGGTACGTATCTGTATACATACGGTATGTAAAACTATACGTATCTGTGTACAACGGTAGGTAAACTATACATAGCACTTCTATCTTTTGGTGTTTAAAGTGTGATGGAAGGTCAGGTCAGGCTCCTTTGAGTTTCTTCCACCTTTGCTTCATCCAAAACTTCTGCCTTGCAAAACACTACGTATTTTCAAAGAAATGGCAGCTATTTTAACTGTTTATCCTGCTCCACAAGCTAATCACGACTCTCACTTTGATCCCGTCACAGTTAGGGTTCATAATAAGTAAGAAGAAAATGCCTTTTTGAGCGGCCACACCTATTTGCTAAAAAAAGTGTAAGGTTTGGTGGGAAGCAGGTCATGACGTACGAGGCTTTCTTCCAACACCTTATGGCCCTCAATCGGTCCTGTACCGGAATACATCCCTGGTTTCTAGATTTAGAGCTGAAATTTTCTTTATCCCTTTTATTGAAAGAAATTCTAATCTGCTATCAAGTTGGTCTCTGCAACCTCACCCCTACCTCCATTCGCATCAGCTTTGAGTGTCTGAATGCTTGGTACGACGTTGATCTCGGCCTTTAGGAATTTCTTATGCTCTACACAATGCGGAAGAGTGTTGGTATGCGCAATTTTTTTTTTCAATCCTGGCCAAATCTCTGATGGCTAGCATATATTACCAATTTGCTTGGTCAAGACAAGGATAGGTACAAAGATATCCTTGTCGTTGACGGAAACTAGGAAGGTGACATTTCCAGAGCTCAAGTATCTAACATGTTTACTGCTGACCTTCACTATGACAACGATATAAGGGGCATCATCCAGTGTTGTCTTCAACTAATTAATAGGGCATTCTTATCGCTCCTGAAAGAAGCAGAAAGCATGGAATAACGCCATTGTGAATCACTGTTTTGATTATCCCGTCGTAGACCCAATTTGGGTTGATAGACTCGAAAAATTTCAAGTGAAGTTTCCAAAGTTGAGAAGAAGAAGAAGAAGATGAAGAAACCGGAAGGTGCTACGAAGATAGATGACAAAGTCAAAACTCCTAAGAAGAAGTTTAAATCATCAAGTCGTTCCGGCGACCTTCGTGAAGAGGTTGATAGAGTGTAAAAGGTCTGCGATCCCACTCCCTTTGAGTTGGAGTTGGTTGAGGAAGGTCTTCAACAGTCTCTAGCAGTTGGTGGAGGAGAAAGAAGCGACTTTACTGGTGAGGGTAGGACCGTTGATGCTCTTATGAAGCAAAAATATATAATTGTGGCACAGGAACGACCATAGAAATAGCAACAGCTGTTAAAGTTAATCCTTTGCTTCTGTTTGCTGTCTAATTCTGATGTCCTTTTATGTAATTTGCAATGTTTTTCAGTCGACTCAATTTTATGTAAAAGGGCTGACTGTTGCCTTTATCAGTCAACCCATTCTCTTTATCAGTCGACCCAATTACTTCAGTCGGCTTATGTATTGAGCCATATATATCAGAAATATTTGAATGAAAAGATCAGATCTTTGTTGTTATAAAAAACATCAGCCCTCTGTTTCCAAAGTTCTCTGCACTCTGTTTCTTTGATTTTCAATCTTTATCATTTTATTCAAGTTTTATTAATGATGAAAGATTGTCTAAATACCAACATGGTATCAGAGCCAATCTAATCAAAGAGTGGGGCGTTTTTTTATTCTCAAAAAGGGGGAAAATTCTAAGTGAAACCCTAGAATCCAAATTTTTCAAATTCATGGCTGGTTCAAGTAGCAGTGGTGAGATTCGAACTCCTATCTTTAGTGGAGTAAACTACGACTTCTGGAGGACAAAGTTGAGAACAATTTTTGTATCTCATGATTTGTGGAGCTTGATTGAAGATGGCTATGTTGTACCTCTAAGTACTGTAGTTTTGACAGAGACTCAAATAAGGGAGCTGAAGGAAAACATCTAGAGAGATGCAAAAGCTCTTGGGGTCATCCAAAATGTTATCTCAGATGAAATTTTTTTGAGAATCTCAAATGAGACAAGTGCCAAATCAGCTTGGGATGTGCTAGAGAAAGTCTACAGAGGCTCTACTAAGGTAAGGGTTGTCAAACTCCAATCTTTGAGAAGAGATTTTGAGTACATAAGAATGAAAGATGATGAATTGCTAGATGATTACCTGAGTAGATTGTTTGAGATTATTAATCAAATGAAAAGCTATGGTGAAATCTTGTCTAATGAGAGAATAGTTCAGAAGTATCTAATTAGCTTGCTAAGAAAGTATGACAACATAGTTTCAATCATAGAGGAGACTAAAGATTTGTCAACTTTGAGTGTTGAAAAATTGATTAGTTCTCTCAAAGGTTTTGCTCAGAGATTATCTAGGCATGACAACAATGATGTAGAAAATGTTTTCCAAACACTTACAGTGAATCCAAAAACTCAAGCTAGTTCAAGTCAAAGCAAAGCCAACTCCAACAAGAATTGGAAAGGCAAAAACAAATCGTGGGAAGGAAAGGGTAATTTTGAAGAGAAGAAAAAGGTTGAGAAGAGTTTGTATGTTTCGAAGTGCAAAATTTGTGACAAAGCTCATTTCGGTGAATGTTGGTTCAAAGGAAAAGTGAAATGCCACAAGTGTAGCAGATTCGGGCATATGCAATTGGATTGTACCTACAAAGATAATCAGCTAGCTCACTACACCAAAGCAAAAGATGAAGAGACCAATATGTTTTATGTTGGTCATGATACAACCGTCCAAAAAGAAGCTAAAATTTGGTTTGTGGATAGCGGCTGTAGTAGTCTTATGACGAGGAATAAGAACATTCTTCATAATGTTGACACTACAAACCTAACCCGAGTGAAGATGGGAAATGGGCAGCTAGTCGATACATTGGGAAGAGGTACTATTGCCGTGCATACGAAGAATGGAAAGATGTTCATCAAGGATGTCATGTTAGTTCCTGATTTGAAGCAAAATTTGCTAAGTCTTGGACAACTCATTGAGCATGGCTACTACTTATATTTTGGAGACAATACTTGCAAGATATATGATAGGAGGAATTGTCAACAACTCTTGGCTAAGATTGAGATGAGGAAGAGTAGAAGTTTTCCTCTCACAATTGAGTATGCAACTCAATCTGCATTCAAGATGGAAGTGCAAGAAGATTCAAAGCTATGGCATAAAAGGCTTGGCCACTTGAATTTTCAAAGTCTCAAGAAGCTACAAGAAAAAGAAATGGTGCATGGGTTGCCGAGTATCCAAGAAAATGAAGAAATCTGTGAAGGGTGTGCACTTGGGAAGCATCATAGAGATTCATTTCCACATGGTAAAGCTTGGAGAGCAAAAGTTCCATTGGAATTGATTCATACAGATGTTTGCGGACCCATGAAGACCTCTACTTAAGTGGGAAACAAGTATTTCCTAATCTTCGTGGATGATTATTCCAGAATGACTTGGGTATACTTTTTAAGACAGAAATCAGAAGTGTTCTCAATCTTTAAGAAGTTTCAAGCTATGGTTGAGTGACAATCTAGTTATCTAATCAAAGTTCTTAGAAGTGATAGAGGAGGAGAGTATACATCCACATAATTTGATAAGTTTTGTCAAGATATTGGTTTGGAAAGGCAGCTTATAGTCAGCTGAGAGAAAAAACAGAACCATAGTCGAAATGGCTAAGGCAATGTTGCATGACAAGGGAATGCCTCAATATTTGTGGGGTGAGGCAGTTAATACAGCGGTCTACTTGATGGATAGGCATCCAACAGTGGCAGTTGAAGATAAGACACCATTTGAGGCATGGAGTGGAAGAAAGCCTTCCGTGAATCATTTTAGAGTGTTTGGGTCAATCTGCTTTGCTTATGTTTCGAAAGAACTAAGACAAAAACTTGATGAGTCAAGTGAAAGATACATTTTCGTAGGCTATGCTTCATACACAAATGGGTACAGACTCTACAATTTAAAAAGGAAGAAATTTGTGGTTTGTAGAGATGTTCTTTTTAGTGAGAAATCTTCGTGGGATTGGAATCAAGCAACCATCTGAGAGGAATCTACACTAATCAGAATTGAAGAAGAAAATCAACCAAATGAAGAGGAAATTGAGCCAGAAATTCCACAATTATCACCTGAAAACAGTCCTCAAGTTCAATCTCCTACACCTTCAAGTCCAAGTTCAATGCCGGTTCGGTTAAGGAGCTTAAATGAAGTCTATGAAAGCTGCAATTTTTGTGTTGAAGAACTAGAAAACTTTGATGATGCAGTGAAAGAAGAGACTTGGAAGGCTGCAATGCAAGAGGAGATCAATGTCATTGTGAAAAACAAGACATGGGAACTAGTGGACAGACCTTGTGACAACTCCGTCATTGGAGTGAAGTGGATTTATAAGACTAAACTCAATCAAGATGGTTCCGTTCAAAGGAACAAAGCTAGATTGGTAACAAAGGGTTATTCTCAGAAACCCAGGATTGATTTCCAAGAAACATTTGCACCGGTAGCTAGGCATGAAACAATTAGAGGCCTTATTTCCGTAACTGTTCAGAAGGGGTGGTTTCTACACCAACTTTATGTCAAGTCGGCTTTCCTAAATGGAGTCCTAAAAGAAGAGGTGTTCATTGATCAACCTCAAGGATTTGTTCTTAAAGGACAAGAGCACAAGGTGTATAAGCTTAAGAAGGCACTTTATGGCCTGAAACAAGCTCCGAGAATATGGTATGGAGAGATCTTCTCATATTTCTATGAAAGAGGTTTTCAAAGAAGTGAGAATGAACCTGCCCTCTATGTCAAAACAGAAGGTATTTCAGATATCCTTATTGTTTCCTTATATGTTGATGATTTGGTTTATACTGGAAGTAGTGATAAAATGATCTTGAATTTCAAGAATGACATGAAGAGGAAATATGAGATGAGTGATCTAGGCATGTTGCATTATTTTTTGGGAATTAGTATCATTCAATCAAATGATGGTATCTTTATTACTCAAAAGAAATATGCAAAAACACTTCTAGAAAAGTTCAAAATGGTTGGTTGCAAGCCCGTTGTAACACCTCTAGTTGTGAATGAAAAGTTTCAAAGAGAAGATGGTAGTTGTGATGCTGATGAATATGTTTATAGAAGCCTAGTTGGGAGTTTGTTGTATTTGACAACGACTAGACCCGATATTATGTATGCTTGTTGTCCAGAATTATGCACAAGCCTATTTGTATTCATTATGAAGCTGCAAAGAGGATCCTAAGATACATACAAGGTACACTTGACTTTGGTATTATGTATGAAAGGAATGTTAAGCCAAAATTGTATGGGTTCCGTGATAGTGACTGAGGAGGTAGTGTGGATGACTTGAAGAGCACATCTGGCTATACTTTTACATTAGGGACTAGTGTATTCTCTTGGGCATCTAAGAAACAGAAATCAGTTGCACTATCAACGACAAAGGCTGAGTATGTGTTGGCTTCAATTGCAACTTCTCAAGCAGTGTGGCTGAGAAGAATTATGCAAGATTTTGGTGAGAAACAAGAATCAGCAACGCATATCCTTTGTGACAATAAGTCAGCTATTGCCATGAGCAAGAATCCTATCTGTCGTGGTAAATCAAAGCATATTGCTCTGAAGCATCACTTCATCAGAGGTCTTGTGGAAGACAAGGAAGTGGATGTGGTCTACTGCAAAACAGAAGATCAAGTTGCTGATATCTTCACCAAGGCATTACCAAATGACAGATTCATCTACCTAAGAGAACTTTTGGGAGTGAAGCAGCAAAGCATTAAGAGAAAGTGTTAAAATTAATCCTTTGCTTTTGTTTGCTGTCTAATTTCTGATGTCATTTTATGTAATTTGTAATGTTTTTCAGTCGACTCAATTCTGTGTAAAAGGGATGACTGTTGGCTTTATCAGTCGACCCATTCTCTTTATCAGTTGACCCAATTACTTCAGTTGGCTTATGTATTGAGCCATATATATCAGAAATATCTGAATGAAAAGATCATATCTCTATTTTTATAAAAAGCATCAGCCCTCTGTTTCCAAAGCTCTCTGCACTCTGTTTCTTTGATTTTCAATCTTTATCATTTTATTCAAGTTTCACTAATGATGAAAGATTGTCTAAATACCAACAATAGCAACAGCGTCAGCAACAATACTCTCAGGATCAGACTTCTCACTTGCCCATTCATGTGTCAATATCTGAACAAGTTTGTGCCTGACTTCTTGTGGAACATCAAACGATCCCAAAGAGCCATCCCCTACCGTTGTTGATCCTTCTGAAACGATTATGAGTGATGTGTAATTTTTGACAATCAAACCCGTTTATTGTTTGGAGATGCTTCCTTGTGATGTCAGCGGTCTTCGTGATGCCAAGTATGTTTAAGCTTCAGTCCGCTTAACTATTTCCTTCGTTGACTTTAGGGAAGTTATTATCGATTCTAACCAACTAGCGTATAATTTCTTTCAAAGCTGATATGCAGTTCTCCTCATTTTTGTGTGGCTTAATACCATTTCTTTCTTCTCTTTTAACCTTTGTATTGGTTCTCATTATCAATGTTTCCTTTAGGTAAACGCTTGGAAAAAGGCTCTGCTCCAAAGTTGAACATATAAAGGTCTTAAGCTAGAAGCTGCTTATAAGAGTGAGTTAGGCAGCATAATCAAGCTTGAGAAAAGTTTGCAAAAGGAGAGCAAAAGTTGGAGGAGCTTTTGGTTAAAACTAGGGATGCGGGGCGCTTTTGGGGTGGTGAAAATTATGCCTTGGCAGAGCATTTGTAGGATGCTTAAGTGAAATTAACTCAGGCATTGGAGGCTAAGAGCAAATTTCATGGGATGCTGATCAAGCCATTCTTCAGTTGGATTTAGACGTGGATCAGTAAGAAGTGAACCATAACGAAAAGTCTCATGCAGAAGCTTTCCAATAGACAATTGGCAAAGATAAAAAAGTTGTTCAAAGAGGCAATGAAGTGTGAAACTCTAGAGGGTACAACTAGGGCTATCTTGTTTGTTATACGAGTCAGGACCACTGTAACAAGTAAGATTCGGGCCGTTTGCAATCGAAAATTACCCTCTTCACTTGTGATGGAAGCTACAGAGCTTACCATATCTGAAGGAAGCGAGTCGTCTTCTGACTCTTAGGGACCATTGAAGGAATTTGATCCAGATGGTTTTGATGTTTTCTATGCCAATCCTTCTAGTGACAGACCAAGTGGATGTTATGGATGTAGCTGCAAGTAATGAGTTATAGTTGCTGGGTTTATCTTTAAAGTCATGCTATTTGGCTAAGATGGAGGCCTGTCCCATTCATAACTTGAACATATTTACCCCAGTCATGGGACTTGGGTTTTTTTTTCTTTTGTTACAATTTACTTGTGAATTCATGTCTTGTGATTGACATTTATGCATGAAATTGAATAGCTCTTACCTAAGAGACTAAGCGCTTGGGACTTTCCACCCTTTGCTTCTAAATTATAGAAAATAGTTTAATCCGACAATCTTTTTGAAGTAAGATAACTTCGAAGTAATGAGTGACAAAGAGGAACTCTAGTAAGCTTGTGGGCCCAGGGGTTGGAAGCCCTCTCATAATGTTCATTCAGAAAAAACATTACCTTCCAAACTTAGTGTTCATAAAGAGTTCCACTAATAGCCAGAATACCACCTTACTTCGTACCATGCATTAAACCTGTGGAAGATCTTTTGCTTTGCACTTGCCTTAGCAAAGTGGTCGGATTAGATATAGGAAAGTGCCATCTTGTGTCTAGAATGGTCTCCAATCCTTATCTTGTTTTTATTTGTTCCTCTTGTCTCTATCCCGAAGCAGGGGGTCTTCATGTTTACAACATGACGCTAAGGGAGAATTTTCTCCTTAGCTTGAATTGCTTATTCATCTTCAGTGCATCTTAAATGGAAATTTTTTTGGAGACTTGGTTGCTTGGATATGGGTTAGAAACACCTTTGGAATCCTTTTGTCAGACTTTATGTGTCGGACCTAAGCAACAAACCACCTTAGCTACTTGGCTAAGGAAATTTTGCGTATCAGAGCTCTGCTAGTATAAAATTCCTCTTGGGGATTGCCTAGTTTGGATGCCCCTTTCAGACTTGCTTAACAAATGGTGTTATAGAACATACTTGACTTAATATGTTGGTCTAGGATAGAAGTAGTTGTATTTAGGGTTGGAGTTTAGAGCCACCATTTGATGATTTCCATATCACCCTCTCAATTTTTCACTTGAATGGCGTAGAGCCTAGGTTTGAATGTTATAACCTTATAACACAATATGTATACATTTATATTGCCCATATTTCCTAAGTTTTACGCTATGTTTTCTTGTGAAATTGGTTGTTTGATGTGTTTATTTCATATTTTGTAGATAATGGGCCGTAGAGAATACTTTGGAGTCTTTTGGTGATTTCAAGACTAAAAGGGGTCAAAACTGAGAAGAATTGAAGTCAAGAAGCATTCCAACAATCATAAAATGTTAAATTGTTCAATCCACAACTTAATGGCTGCTGTGTGAAAATTATAACTGGAGCTGGAAGGTGCTGTACAGAACTGTCATTTTTGTTGGGACGTCAAAAATTCATCAGAAAGCTCTGGATGTCTAGTTTTGGCAGAATTTTACAGATTATGATTTGGATGCTTCTAGAAGAAGTTATACCTATTTTAGTACAAGAAGATCAGTTTAGGAATTCTACGCGGAAGTGGAGTCAAGTTTGGATATGGAAACCGAAGTCTGATGATGTTGGGATTCCTGTTTGGGCTGGGATTCAACAATTGTGGCAAAGCAAGCCTAACAAAACCTACCTATATATTCCTTAGATGTTTATTTAAGAAGGGGAACGTGAAAAAGAAAGGAGAGCAAAAAAGGGGAGTCGCACTTCATCATAGAGGATTGACCTAAGGAAGACGCCAACGCCGATGGGGTTCTCCATTGTTTTCTTTTACATCTTTTCCGACTTGGTGATCATGATTGTGATAATTATGTCTTATTATAATTTGATGGTCGTGATGAACTAATTCTTTGTTAGGGATCCGATGTAGCCTTCATGATAATTCTAGGTCTTAGTTAACTTCATTTTTTATCAATTCATGGTTTCTAGTTTCATTATTGTGCTTATATCATTCTTTATGTTCATGTTGATTAGCTACCTTCAATATGAATTTTTAGATGTATGAGACAAGGTTATAGTAGACGCCCCATATGCTTAGCCTTGAGATAGCTCTCTTGAATGAATGAACTGATGTTGATGCAAATGCCATGCTAAGACACTCTTTGGTTTTCTCTGTTCTTCTCCCACTTAATGGATTTTTTATTATTGACTTAGACTAGACGCCATGGTTAAGTTGATGATTAAGAATACTTGGCTACACCCGGACGCCTAACGGATAATCATAATAAAGAGAGAACAAACCCTTGAACCTGAATTGAATTGTTCTTACTAAGTTATCTAATGACATAGAATTTGATTGATATGGTGAAGTCAGATGCCTAGTGTTTCAACCATTGTTTTTAGAAATTATTTAAATAAATTCTCTTTAATTTACTGCACTTAAGATTACTTGATCAACTTCTCTTTGGTTAATTATTTGAATTTCGTAGTTTCGTTGTTTTCGTTATTTTAATTCTAGTGGGTACTACAAAATTGGATTTAGTTAAATGACTTTGCAAATCCTTGTGGGTACGACACTCGTATTTGCTTGCTATATATCGATTCGTGCACTTGCGAGAAATATAATTTGTTCATCAAGTTTCTGGCGCCATTGTCGGGGATTTGTTTTAAAATCCCATCTAACTATTTCTAGGTGTATATCCCCTGAATTTATTTATTTTATTTGTCTAAATTTATTTGTTTCTGTTGGTAGTGAATGCAAGGTTATCGATCGCAAGAAGGAGAACTCTTGCCGATTGACGATAATATTGATTGAATAAGAAGAGGTACAAAAAAACGTCGGGAAGAAGAGGAGTTGGATCCTAATTCTGATTCCAGTCATAGCGAAACATCTACATCAGAATTAGAAGAGAGAGAAGAGGACGTTGAAGACATCCAAAAGAAGATGGTAGATGCAAACCCACGTCCCATGAAAGAATTTGCACGCCCTGTTGTTGAAGCATCACCATCATGCATTTTATTAGATGCTATTGCTAGAAATTATGATTTGAAAAATATTCATTATAATATGCTTCCTTCTTTTTATGGTGTTGCAATTGAAGATCCTTTGTCATTCATTTGTGATTTTATGCTACAATTCAAACTTTTCCTTTGCAGGGATTAAGTGAAGATCAATTGCGAATGAGATGTTTTCCATATATTATGAAGGACAAAGCTAAGCAATGGCTTATGTCTTTGACATCTAGATCACTTGCAACATGGGAAGCAATTTACAATAAGTTTGTTGGAAAATTTTATTCACACCAGAAGACTACTGAACTCAGGAGCAAGATCGCCACTTTTTCCCAAATGGAGGGTGAGCCGTTCCATGAAGCATGGGAACACTTTAAAATGCTTTTAATCCAATGTCTTCACCATCATTATCCTTTAGAATTACAAAATCAGTTTTTCTATGATGGATTAACCCAAGCCTGTTAGGCTGCTGTTGATAATGCTGCAGGTGGAGCCATGAGTGAAAAAACTGCACAACAAACTTATGAGCTATATGAGATGCTCGGTACAAATTCTCAGCAGAGAAGTGTTAGGGGTAAGCATTCACGCATTTATGAAATTAGTCCTAATAATGACCTTGCTATGTAGGTGGTTGATTTGGATGGAGCAATTTAGTCATGAATAATGGATCGGGCCCTAGTGCAATATGTGGTATTTTTTGTCATGTCTCTAACGTTTGTCCATCTAGTGAGGCTTTTCCAGAATATTTACAAGAGCAAGCTAATATGATGAATACCTATAATCAGAAATCTAAATTTGATCCATTTTCAAATACTTATAATACTGGTTGGAGGTTTCATCCTAATCTTTCATGGAATAATAGCCAAAATTAAAATCAAGCTAGCTCTTCTTTCCAGCAAAGAAAGCCCTCATTAGAAGACACTTTGAATAATTTTATACAAGTATGCCAAAATAGCCAACAAAGCAATGAACAAAAATTTCAACAACAAGAGGCCTCTGTAAGGAAGCTGGAAGCACAAGTTGGACAGATTGCAGATGCTATGCGAAGCCATATTCTTGGAAAATTTCCAAGCCAACCGGAGCAAGCCAAGGCAATAACAATACTTCGAAGTGGTAAGGTAATTAGTATTGAATTAAATTCTAAATCCAATGATGTATTACTTAATGATGTAGGTGAAAAAGTTGAAGAAAAGGAGATGGAGGAGGAGCCATCAAAGAAACTTATGGGTAGCATAAAAGAGTACATGAATGGACCTGTTTTCATTGTTGGGACAAGTCCTCAAGTAAATGAGCAGCCACCTTTAGCTGCATCCAATCTCCACAAGGCATCAAAGCCTTATGTTCTACCTGTTCCCTTTCCAAGCCGTTTAAATAAAAGCAAATGTGATAAGTCTTTTGCTGAAATTTATGATATATTATCTAAAGTTAATGTGAACTTACCTTTGCTTGATATTATTAAGAATATGCTGGCCTATGCAAAATTCTTCAAGGAACTTAATACTTATAAGCATAAGTATGAACCAGATGAAAAGGTAATGGTATCGGAAATGGTTAGTGCAGTTCTTCAAAGGAAATTGCCACCTAAGTTGAAGGATCCTGGGAGTTTTAATATTAATATACATTCAATTGGGATTAGGGGAGTTGAAGCCTACAACAATGTCTTTACAACTTGCTGACCGTTTAGTTAAATATCCAAGAGGTATTGTAGAGGATATTTTAGTACAAGTTGATAAACTAATTATTCTTACAGATTTTGTTGTTTTAGATATGGAGGACGCACCAATTCATGATCGGGAATTGCCTATTTTAGTTGGACGTCCATTCATGGCAACTGCTAAGGCAATCATCGATGTTCAAAATGGCAAGCTCACCATGACAGTCCTTGATGAGACCGTGGAATTTAAAGTGTTTGATTCTCTATCTTATTCTTTTAATTCGTATGATTGTTTCTCGATTGACTCTTTGGATTCAGTTGTTGCTTCTAATTTGACATAGGATAGAATGAAAAATAAATTGGAAAAATTTTTAACATTTGCAGAAGAATACGGGAATTGTGATGAAGATATAGGGGAGTTCATGGCACCGCAACCCTTTAATGTTGCGCCTACTACCCTTCTCGAGCTTTCCGACTCAAAAGCAGTACCAAAAAAATATGGAATTGCAAGTGTCAATAATGAAAATAATGAACTGGTGCCAACAAGGGTGACTATGGTTGGAGGATTTGCATTGATTATAGAAAGCTTAATGTTGCCACTAGAAAAGAGCCCTTCCCATTACCTTTTATTGATCCAATCATATTTGAATTAGATCCTCCACCTGAGGCGCCTGAGGTGGCTGATTACCTTGACTTAATCAAGCCTTAGATCGTGCATTCCGTCTTGCCTAGACGTTAACTAAAGCGCTTGGTGGGAGGCAACTGATCACTCATATATTTCATGCATTTATACCATCCATTTCTAAAGTCTTTGTGATGTTTTTGTGTTAAAATGGTTGCATTTTACCTTACCTTGTGTTAGTGTGCAGTTAAATTTGCTTTAGGATCAATTTCAAGCAAAAAGGAGAAAAGGAAATAATAAAAACAAACAAAAGAATTGGAAGTGGAGCTTGTGTCCACGGGTGGTGTTTGAAAAAAAAATCAGAAAGCAAAGTGGAGCACTAGGAAGTGGGATGAGGCTTGTCTTCCACTTGTGGCCTTAGTGACTTGGAAAAGGGCTGCCTTTTGTTAAAGGAAAAGAAAGAAAACACACGGATGAGTAGAGGAGAAGGACACGGCAGAGAGGGGGAAAGACAGAAACACACGGCAGAGAGAAGAAATGAAGGAAAAGTTGCAGCATTGGACAGAGTTGCACAGAGCAACATAGCAGAAAAATAAGGGAGCCGCAGCTCCACATGGAAGCAGGATCAGAGAGCATCAGGAGATAACCTCCTTGTAAAAAATGGTTGTCTCTTTCTTTGATTCTTCATGGATAATTTCTTATGTATTCAAATAATTATGTGTAACTAATTTCTTTTCACTAGAGTGAGGTCATGAGCCGCAACATGATTACGTAGATTTCTCCTTCAATTGCTTAAATGTTGTTACATGCTTGCTTTGATATTTTCAATCTCTAAATTAAACTATCTATGTGTCTTGATGATTGATCACCATTAGGATGCTTAGAAAAGTCATTGGATGCAATTTTGAATGAATGTCACGTTAAAATTGGTTATGCTTCTTGTGATTGAGGATTGTAATTTCTCCTAAGGTAAATATCATTCTCTTAGGGATTACATGGTTTAACAAAAGGATTTTCATCAAGATTAATGAATCATTCATGTTTATATTTAATCCAAATGTCATGGATAAATTGCATGTAGTGGTATGCGTTTTAACTTGAATGTCACAAGTAAAACATACACAAGGAAAATCCAACCTTCAAAGCATATGTGTTTTCGATTACTTAAGCAATTGGAAGAGCTTCGTAGGAGTGTTGTTGGTAAAGGTTGAACTCTAGCACCTTGTCAATGTAATTTTCTTCAATTATTTGTATTATCTTGAGTTTATATATTTACTTGTTTTGTTTAGTTGGATCACTATTCCTATAAGCCAATTCCCATTTTAGATATTTGTTTAAGTCACATCCAGTAGTATTTAGTTTCGTCAAATTAGTGTAGTTCTTAGAGTTAAATAAGTTAAATACACAAAAACTCGTAAATTGTTTATATCAGTCCCTGAGGAGATCGACCTTGCTTGAGCCATTCTATACTAAAAATACTTGTTCTCTTGCAAGAATTTTCTATGGTTTAACCCTTGTTTTACAAGTGGTAAAATCGCTATCAAGAAATTGGCGCCGTTGCCGGGGACTGTGCCAACAGTTCCCAAGCTTTTGTGTTTATTTTTCTTATGCTTATGTTTATGTCTTATTTTTATTAATCATTAAAAAAAAACAGCAATTAATTTACTTGAGTTTCGATCTTTGATTAAGTGCAGTGGATGTGTGGTGTGAGATTTTTGTCTTTGTTTAACTAACTAGTGGTTGCCAATTTGCATAAACTATGTTTTTGATTCATCTAGGTTTACTTACTTTCTTTTCCTTTTTGTTGTTTAGTTAGTTTCTGTTAAGTTTTATTTTATTTTACTTTTATTTTTATTGTGGCTTAATATTTCTGTTGTTTGTTCAGGTGTAGTATATGGTGATTGGAACAAGGACCAAGAATCAAGTGCTTATTCCTTACGACCCTGAACCAGAGATAAGTGCAAGGAAGTTAGCTAGAGAAAAATATTTAGCACAAGATTCCAACATTGGTGATACTTTTCTTAAGGATTTGTTTCGTGATCCTGAGAGCAGCACATCTATTTTCCAACCTTTGGCACCAGTTGCACACATGGCTCTAGCCTTACCTGCAGCAGGTCAACCTTTAAGGAATTCATTGGCAGCGAGAGTCAATGCAGTGCTAAGGTGCATTATATATCCAGATGTGGAAGATGGGACAACCTTTGAAATTAAACCTCACATCCTCAACATATTGCCATCATTTCATGGGTTGCCAAACAGTGATCCCAACATGCATTTGGCTGATTTTATTGAGGCATGTGACAACACCATAATAAGAGGTTTCTCTTCTGAAGCTATCAAGTTACGCTTGTTCCCGTTCTCTTTGAAGGACAAAGCCAAGGCGTGGCTGCATTATCTGCCTGCCAATAGCATTACAACATGGACAGAATTGCAAGAAAAATTTCTCAATAAGAATTTTCCTTCTTCCAAGACTCTTGCACTTAAGAAAGAGATATTGGCTTTCGCTCAAAAGCCAAACGAGTTTTTCCATGAAGCTTGGGAACGATATAATGAGATGTACACAAAATGTCCTCATGCTGGGTTTGATTCTAACCTTCAAATGAACATATTTTATGATGGTCTCAATGCCACCACCAAGAGTCAAGTGAATGCATCTGCTGGAGGATCACTAATGTCAAAATCAGCAAGGGAAGCATTTGAGTTATTTGATATGATGGCTTTTGAATCCCAACAATGGACAGAAGAACAAACACAAAAGATGGGAGTTTTTTAGATTTCTCAGAGTTCTCCTAATGTTTCTGCTCAAATTGCTAAAATGGAGAAGAATTTTAATGCCAAGTTTGCTGCCTTAATGCAGGTCTCTTCCATGCCCAATGCCCAAGAAGCTTGCATCATTTGTAGTGAGACAACTCATGACATCACTCAATGCCCCAACAAGGATAGCTACCCTGAGCTTGTGCAAGAGCATGTGAATATGGTGAATAATTTCATTAGACCCAGAAGTGACCCTTATTCCAATACATATAATCCTGGGTGGAAGAACTATCCCAATCTTAGTTGGGGTGGCAACCAACAGCCACGTCAATACCAACAGTCTTACCAATCAACTAGTGAGACTAAGAAACCATCTCTTGAAGATCATATGTCACAGCTAGCTCAACATATGTCTGCTCTCTCTAATAGCACCAACAATTTTGTCCAATCCACACAAACTAGCATTTAGAATCTCACGACATCAGTAGGGAATTTGGAGACTCAAGTTGGACAGCTTGCTACCATGTTCAATGAAATAGAGAAAGGAAAGTTCCCAAGCCAATCTGAGCAAAATCCAAGAGGGATGGAGCATTGTAAAGTAATACGGACATTGAGAAGTGGCAAGAGCTATGACAACAGAGAAGTGGTGCACCATGAAGCCGAAGTGGAAGAAGAAGAGCTTATTGAAAGTGCACTGTTAGCTGCAAAGTCTCGGTCAGAGGCTATTTCTGCAGCAGGTATTCTAGATCCTAGTGCAAGTAACAAAGTGCAATCTCGACCCAACTTTGATGCAAACAAGGAAAAAGGCCTTGGTAGTTTATTTGCACCTTCTGACAAGCCACCATACAAGCCACCTTTGCCATTTCCACAACGACAGCAACAACGTTCCAAGGATCAACAATGCATTGAATTCATGAAGACGTTGGCTAAGGTTCAAATTAATTTGCCTCTATTAGATGCTATTAAACAGATCCCATCATATGCCGAATTTTTGAAGGAGCTATGTTCTAAAAAGAAAAAGTTCTTGGAATACGAGAAGGTTATTTTAACTGAGCAATGCAGTGCTGTCCTCTTACATAAGCTACCACCCAAGAAGAAAGATCCGGGGAGTTTCACTATCTCTTGTACTATTAGTAGTCTTGATTTTCATAAAGTATTGATTGATTTAGGAGCAAGTGTTAACCTTATGCCTTATTCTGTTTTTAAAAAATTAGGTGAAGGAGAACTCAAGCCCACATCTGTGAGTCTTCAATTGGCAGATAGGTCCGTGACCTATCCCTTGGGTAGTCTGGAAGATGTGATTATTAAAGTGGATAAATTCTATCTCCCATTTGATTTCATTGTACTTGACATTGAGGAAGACAAGGAAGTGCCTCTCATTTTAGGCCGACCGTTCATTGGCCACCGCCTGAACATTTATTGATGTGGAAGCAGGTACTTTAACCTTAAGAGTGTAAGGAGAGTCAATTGTATTCAAACTCTTTGAAGCTATCAAGCGTCCTCTCGAACTTGAAGAGTGTTTTCGTGTTGATGTTTTGGATGGGATTGTGCATGCAAACTTTGCCTCACGATCATTTAACGATGAGCTGTTAACTTGCCTAACCAACCATGATGCTACTTTATCTATGGAAGAAAATGTGGTGACGTCATTGCTGCATTAGATAGTGCACCAATTCATAATCCAAAGTGGCGACATGTTTATGAAAGCCTTGGAGTGCCTAAGCAGCCCCTTCTTCCTTCAAGTGAGCAAACTTCGAAGTTAGAGCTCAAGCTACTGCCGAGCCACCTCAAGTATGCTCATCTCGGGGTGAATGAGACCTTGCCTGTTATTATTGCTGCTGATTTTAATGACACAGAGGAAGACAAATTACTAAGAGTTCTTCGCAAGTATCAAGATGCTCTGGGGTGGACACTTGCTGACATAAAGGGCATTAGTCCAGCTTTATGCATGCATAGGATTTTTATGGAGGCTGGGACTAAACCAACTGTTGAAGCTCAAAGACGTCTAAACCCGATCATGAAGGAAGTTGTAAGAGTTGAGGTGATGAAGTTACTCGATGCAGGTATCATTTATCCAATCTCGGATAGCAAATGGGTGAGCCCGACTCAGGTGGTTCCAAAGAAAACCGGTATTACTATGGTGAAGAATGATAACAACTAGCTTGTGCCTACAAGGATGACCACCGGATGGCGAATGTGTGTTGACTATAGAAAGCCTAATAACAACACTAGAAATGATCATTTTTCGTTGCCATTCATTGATCAGATGCTCGAGAGACTAGCTGGTCATTTTTTCTATTGTTTCTTAGATGGTTATTCAGGGTACAACCAAATTCCAATTGCCCCTGAGGATCAAGAGAAGACAACGTTTACATGCCCTTTTGGTACATTTGCATATAGATGAATGCCATTTGGATTGTGCAATGCCTCTGCCACTTTCCAACGATGCATGATGAGTATTTTTTCTGGAATGGTTGAAAATATTGTTGAAGTTTTTATGGATGACTTTTCTGTTTTTGGTAATTCTTTCGATATATGTATGGATAACTTGTCTTTGGTTTTGGAAAGATGCAGGGAGACTAATCTTGTGTTAAATTGGGAGAAATGCCATTTTATGGTTAAGCATGGCATTGTGCTAGGACATCTAATTTCAAGCAAAGGAATAGAGGTCGACAAGGCAAAGATTGAGGTGATCGCCAAATTACCACCACCAATTTCTATGAAGAATGTGAGATCTTTCTTGGGACATGCTGGTTTTTATTGAAGATTCATCAAGGATTTTTCCAAAATTAGTCGTCCTCTTTGTAATTTACTTGCTAAAGATGCTTGTTTTGATTTTAATGCAGATTGTCATGATGCTTTCAACAAATTGAAGGATCTTCTCACATTAGCCCCAATTATAACAACTCCAGATTGGACCCATCTTTTTGAGCTCATGTGCGATGCTTCCGATTATGCTGTGGGTGCTGTCCTTGGTCAGTGACGTGACAAGCTCCCCCATGTTATATATTATGCCAGTCGCACTTTGAATGATGCTCAGCTGAATTATGCCACTACGGAAAAAGAATTACTTGCAGTGGTATTTGCTCTTGAAAAGTTTCGATCGTACTTAATTGGTGCTAAAGTCATTGTGTATTCTGATCATTCTGCTCTCAAGTACTTATTGTCCAAAAAATAGGCCAAACCACGATTGATTCGATGGTTCATTCTCTTGCAAGAGTTTGATTTGGAGATCCTAGATAAAAAGAGACGTGAGAATGTTGTGGCGGATCATCTCTTAAGATTAGTAAATGCAAGAACTGATGAGGCAGATTCATTGCCCCTGCAAGAGAGCTTTCCAGACGAGCAACTTCTAACGGTTACTTATCAAGTACCATGGTATGCTGACATCGCAAATTGTTTGGCATTTGGAGAAATACCATCAGAGTTCAGTTACCAACAAAGGAAGAAGTTCCTCTCCATTGTAAAACACTATTTTTGGGATGAGCCATACCTTTTTAAGCATTGCCAAGATCAAATCATTCGTCGGTGTGTCCCCTTAGAAGAACAAGAAAGCATTTTGAAGTTTGCTCACCACTATGCATGTGGTGGTCATTTTAGACCAAGAAGGACAACGGCCAAGATCTTACAGAGTGTTTCTTTTGGCCATCTTTATTCAAAGATGCATACCTATACTGCCAGGCTGGTGATAAGTGTCAAAGAGTTGGAAATCTTTCTCAGAGAAATGAGATGCCCCAACAAAGTATTTTGGTGATTGAACTATTTGATGTTTGGGGTATAGACTTCATGGGACCTTTCCCATCTTCACATGGAAATCTTTACATCTTGGTGGCGGTTGAGTATGTCTCTAAGTGGGTGGAGGCAATAGCTTCTCCAACATGCAAAAGTTATGTGGTGTTAGGTTTCTTGTAGAATACTATTTTCCCCGATTTGGAATACCTCGTGCTATCATCAGTGACGAAGGTACGTATTTCTTAAACCGCACCATGGCTGCCCTTTGTGCCAAGTATCATATTCACCATCGCATAGCCACCCCATACCATCCACAGACATCTAGACAAGTTGAAGTATCTAATTGGGAGCTCAAGAGGATTCTTGAGAAAACTGTTAGTTCATCTCGAAAGGATTGGAGTTTAAAGCTTACTGATGCTTTGTGGGCATATAGGACAGCTTATAAGACACCAATTGGGATGTCTCATTTTTGTTTGGTGTATGGGAAAGCTTGCCATCTACCTATGGAACTTGAGCACAAGGCATATTGGGCTATTAAGCACCTCAAATTTTGACTACCAGGCAGCTGGAGAGAAGCGGAAACTGCAGTTGAATGAACTGGAAGAAATAAGGAATGATGCTTATGAGAATACAAATATTTACAAGGATAAGACCGAGAAATTTCATGATGCTCACATCCTTCGTAAAGAGTTTCAACCGGGTCAGAAGGTTTTGCTTTTTAATTCGAGACTGAAACTATTCCCAGGAAAGCTCAAATCATGTTGGAATGGTCCATATCGTGTTGTACAGGTCCATCTTCATGGGGCTGTGGATATCCAAAACATGCAAACTGGTTTTGTCTTCAAAGTTAATGGACATCGCTTGAAGTTATACAAGGAGTCTCCATATGATCTTGCTAAGGATTTCATCACTTTGAAGGAACCTGTTATTTGAATCAAATTGCCAACAGGATGTCTAGCTCTAGACATTAACTAAAGCGCTTTTTGGGAGGCAACCCAAGTTTTCTATCTTTCATCTTTAGTTTGAATAATTTTAAATGTTCTTGTTCCATTTTTCTCTTGTTTTCTGGTTTGTGTGTTTAAGTCCTACTTTTGCTCCCTTATGCAGGTAATGCTTTTGCAGTCTCTACCACAACTTCTTGCAAAGTTTCTTAATCCCACAGGTTACTCACACATTTGTTATGCATAATGGGACGTGTTGAAACAAGTTTGGGGATGATTTGGAATTCTAACATGGAACAAAAATGCATTTTTACTGCTGCTCTCCTCTCCTACACAAATTGGTGTGTTCTTTCCTTTTCTTTATGTGTCTTTATTTCATTTTGTATTTCTTTCCTTCCATTTTTATGTCTTATTGTTCAAAATTCCTTTCATTATCATTGGGGACAATGCTATAATTAAGTTTGGGGGTGGAAATATATTTCGTTAGTTTACTTCTTTAAAAAAAAAAAATTTTTTTTTGCATTTTTGTTATTGTTTGTAGCTACTTCTCAATTCAATGATGAGACTTGATCTTAATTTCCTTCTTACTTTCAAGAAGTCTAAGTTCTTTTCGTTGTCTTTGTGTTAACTGTGATTTCCAGCAATCAACTTGAAAAATAAATGTGCCTAGTCTTGTCAATGTGAAACTTGAGCATGATTTAGCGTTTCATATGTGAATCATGTGAGACTATGTAAACCTTGTGAGTTTTTGAGCCTATACATGATTGAACCATTATGCATCAATCTCATTCCTTCTTGTGCGTATAATCTCACTGTACATGTATCTCTAGAACTTGCTTTATACTTCTCGATTCATTAATCAATTCATATAATAACTTGGAAGTGATATAGGCCATCTTTGGATCGTTTGAACCTTTCGTGCCTACCTTATATGCTATGTTTATCCGTAGTAGCCCGTTGAGCCTTTAACTAAGCTATTTCTTTGTTAGACACATCTCTTTACCTTGCTCCGATATTGGAGTTGAGCCCATACACAAAAATCGATTCCTTATTGTTTTGAAAAAGTAATACATGGGTTGTGCTCTTAGGGGTTTCATTTATGTAGAAAGATGGATGGAGCATGTGTATTACAATGAAATGTGAATTTGATGGGTGATGTAGCTTTTGCAGATTTGTTTCTTTCAAAAAAAAAAAAAAAAAAAGAAGAGAAAATTGGAGAGTGTTGATTTGTTGAAAATGTGTTTGCGGAGTATAAATTTCCTTTTGAAGTTGAATTTGGGGAGTAACAGGTGCTCGAGGTTTTATTATTTTGCTTTCAATTTGAGGTGGTGTGATATTGAGGTGTTGGAAAACTACTAAAGTGTACTTTCTCAAAATTTTTGATTTCCATATCCTTTCTTTCATTAGCCTATCACCTTTAGCCCCATTACAACCGTAATAAAGTCCTATTGATCCAAGGTATTACTTAAATATTGATAGCGAGTTTGGTGGACAAGCAAGCATATGGCGGCATGTACAATGAGATCACTTGACTGAAACACATTAACCAAAACCTATGAGTGAATGAGCGTATGTCTTGTGAGAAGCTCATATGTTTGCATATGATGATTTAAAGGAGCTTGGAATTGCATTGACTAGACTAGCTCACACATGACATTTCAAGTTTTGTTTGAAGGAAATTTGGTTAACTATTGGATGATGTATTGAGCACTTGTTACTTACTTCTTGGCAGTGTATTTCATGGTTGGAACTTATATATGAAATCGAATTGAGAAGTTAGCTGCTAAGTTGTTGAGTCAAGTCTTAGTTGAGTAGTTTTGTTTTGTTTTGTGTTATATTTTGCTAGAGGACAAGCAAAAATGTAAGTTTGGGGGTATTTGATCACTCATATATTTCATGCATTTATACCATCAATTTCTAAAGTCTTTGTGATGTTTTTGTGTTAAAATGGTTGCATTTTACCTTACCTTGTGTTAGTGTGCAGTTAAATTTGCTTTAGGATCAATTTCAAGCAAAAAGGAGAAAAGGAAATAACAAAAACAAACAAAAGAATTGGAAGTGGAGCTTGTCTCCATGGGTGGTGTTTGAAAAAAAAATCAGAAAGCAAAGTGGAGCACTAGGAAGTGGGATGAGGCTTGTCTTCCACTTGTGGCCTTAGTGACTTAGAAAAGGGCTGCCTTTTGTTAAAGGAAAAGAAAGAAAACACACGGATGAGTAGAGGAGAAGGACACGGCAGAGAGGGGGAAAGACAGAAACACACGGCAAAGAGAAGAAATGAAGGAAAAGTTGCAACGTTGGACAGAGTTGCAGAGAGCAACATAGCAGAAAAATAAGGGAGCCGCAACTCCACATGGAAGGAGGATCGGAGAGCATCAGGAGATAACCTCCTTGTAAAAAAGGGTTGTCTCTTTCTTTGATTCTTCATGGATAATTTCTTATGTATTCAAATAATTATGTGTAACTAATTTCTTTTCGTTAGAGTGAGGCCATGAGCCGCAACATGATTACGTAGATTTCTCTTTCAATTGCTTAAGTGTTGTTACATGCTTGCTTTGATATTTTCAATCTCTAAATTAAACTATCTATGTGTCTTGATGATTGATCACCATTAGGATGCTTAGAAGAGTCATTGGATGCAATTTTGAACGAATGTCACATTAAAATTGGTTATGCTTCTTGTGATTGAGGATTGTAATTTCTCCTAAGGTAAGTATCATACTCTTAGGGATTACATGGTTTAACAAAAGGATTTTCATCAAGATTAATGAATCATTCATGTTTATATTTAATCCAAATGTCATGGATAAAGGTTGAACTCTAGCACCTTGTCAATCTAATTTTCTTCAATTATTTGTATTATCTTGAGTTTATATATTTACTTGTTTTGTTTAGTTGGATCACTATTCCTATAAGCCAATTCCCATTTTAGATATTTGTTTAAGTCACATCCAGTAGTAGTTAGTTTCGTCAAATTAGTGTAGTTCTTAGAGTTAAATAAGTTAAATACACAAAAACTCGTAAATTGTTTATATCAGTCCCTGAGGAGATCAACCTTGCTTGAGCCATTCTATAATACAATACTTGTTCTCTTGCAAGAATTTTCTATGGTTTAACCCTTTGTTTTACAAGTGGTAAAATCACTATCAGCAACCCACCTCGATAGCTTTGTTTTTTTTTATTTTTTCTTTTGTATTCGTTTGTGTTTCCATACTGTCAAGACCTTCTCTACTCATTGCATAATTTTCTTGTCATAAACATTGAGGACAATGTTTAGTTTAGGTTTGGGGGTGGACGTTTGTTTTGCTTATTTTTATTTATTTATAGTCAGAGAACAAAGAAATATGTGTTTCAGAGTATTTTTGTAAATGATGTTATTAACCATGAGAAGCTCACAAGATCGAAGAAAAAGAAGGAAATGGTGTTGCGGCCTTACTGGTTTTGTGCTACATGTCTGTGCCAGCTACAAAGTGATTGGAGCTATTATTCCTCTACAATGTGGAGCCACGACATGTGTATCATTTTCCTTTGTATAATTGCTCTACGTTGTCTTCTTGTTATAGTCATAGATGAGAAATTGCATAGGATGATGACCTACAATTAAATTAATCATGGGTGGGATTTAAAGAAAAGAAAAAAAAAGAAGAAGGGAGATTGGTCTGAAACATGAGATGTTAGAGGTGTCACTTTAATTTATTAATGGCAATGTATATGATGTGCTAAATCATTATACCTTGACTAAAGGGTTGCCTAGGAGGTCTATGCATCACACTTTTACTCATTCATTATGCCATATCTCAAGTGTTTTGGTGGATAAAGTGTCTATGTTCAGATGTTGTGGAGAAATAGTGGAGACTACCCTTGTGAGATTTTGAGCCTATGCTTTTGTTGAGAGTGTTTTATTGTTTCTACTCTTAAACACTTTTTCAAATTCTTTATTTGATTTTTATGATCTCATAAATACTAATTTGCATTGGATACTAAAGAACTTTTCTCTATGTTAGGTATTCTTGCCATTGGGTTAGATGGAACTATAAAGATGAAGTTAGGCTATGCATGTTTCCACCACTAAATGGCCTTATTCCCTCCCTTTTGTGTGCGCCAATATCCCATTTGAAGCCAAACACTTAGCCAATTTTTTCTCATCACCCACATTATACTCTACCTATTTTGCACTATTGTAGCCATACCCTATAGCTTGGGAGATACTAAGATGATGAAAACGAAAATAAGGGTTGAGCTCTACACCAAGGAAGTGGCGTGTACCAAGGTACCATGTGTCGTATCATTATTTAGCAATTTCTAGCATTCAAAAAAAAAAAAAAAAAAAAAAAACGAAAAAAGGAAAGAAGAAAAGAGAAAGTAAAAATCAAAGAAATTAGATAGACTAGAAATTGTTACTTTCTCATTACACTGAAGTCATGGAGCAGCTTAACAAAAATTCAAGCAGGCCAGGAATGAAGCAGTTCACTTACCATTGATAAAGATAGTCGAAACACACAGCTTAGGAGATGAGTCATACTCCAACTCTCCACTAACCTCCAAGGTGTCTCTCGCCCACTCATGATCACCTTTGTAGGAAGCATCTAGCAGCCTATGGCGAGACCTCAGCTGCCCCACACCTTCCTTGTGATCGACTTCAAAGAAGTACCATAACTCATTTATGGTCAAGCCAAGATCAAAGAATTTGCTCAAGTTATAGAACACCACCATCACATGAACTGCATTCAGGGAGCACTGAGCAGACGCGTATTTCATGGAGCAGATCACCTCTTGGAAAAGGCGCAACATGGGAAAAGTAGTAGCACCCTCGCCACACGGTTCATGTCTGCTATCATCTTTCACCTGCTTGACACGAACCCCTAACGGAATGGCATACTTGTACATCTTAAGAAAATCCAAAAACAACTCGTCGAAATTGATCTTGACATGTGCAGCCTTGAAGGTGGAGGATACTCATCACTTTTGTGATCGGAAGAAGACATCTCAAAATACCTACAAAAAGTGCGAAGAAAAAATATTTAGAAGGCAGCTCGAAAAAAAAAAAAAGGTAAAGGAGGGCAAAGCCCTGCGCTTCAATGCCAGGCCCTACAACACAACCTTCTTTCTCGCACAGCACGACCCAAATAAGGGGAAGGCCCACGCCTCATTTCCTCTCTTTCTTTCGTGCCTAGCACACCCAAAATAGGCCCAGGCCTCTCGACCCAAGTCACAGACACCAGAGAGTCGACCCACGCCTCTCCCTCTCTCCTTCAAGTTCCAATGGGCCCGAGCCCAACACTGCGCCCATACGTCCTTAGTCCGTGTCGAGCCATCACCTGACCAACGTTAGCCGAGAGCCAAGCCTCGTGCCGCACCACCAGCAGCCCCGTGGCACCCTTGCCACGTGTTTAAAACATCTCCGGCTTCTGCCGAGCCAATTTTTCAAGTTCCAAGACTCCCAAAAACTCAAGAAGAAGAAAATTCAAATTTTTCTTACCTTGATGCAGCATGGAGAATAAGAATAACAACGAGAGACGACTCTTTGCAAGGGCAAGAGAAGAAGAAAGCTAAGGGAGGGGGAAAAAATTTCCTCTGGCTTCTCTCTTCCTTGTTGGAATGATGATTATTCTCCAGATTTATTTAATCCTTTGCTTAAGTCTATCTCCAAATCAAGGAAGGAGATCCAGTTCAAATTAGGAAACAATTCTACAAGCCCATGCAGCTTCAGATTTCTACACCTACTGCCTTTTTTTATGAATGTAGCCCAGTAGGTGTGGGGGCATTTGTGGAGCCTAAAATAATCCCCAAAAATTATAAAGGCAACACGTGGAATTTTACTTAAGAAAGACAAGATTACCCTCAATAAATAGGCAGGCTCCTCAGATACTGATAGAAGCATATTTATGCGACTGAGTTAGCTTGTTCTCATGCATTTATGTTGTTATTTCTTAGTTAATTATGTATTTTAAGCTATTTTCGTGTGTTTGTAGGTCCATAGGCCTTATGAAGCAGTAAGATGCATTTTGGTGCATTTTGGAGCAGTTTTGAGCTTGGAATGAATAGCACATGCATGGAGCATGGTGGATGGACGAAATTGAAGACTAAAGAGGCTAGGAATGTGTTAAAGAGAAAGAAGAATTAATGTAAAAAGGACAAAGAGCTCAGCCACAAAGGGGTGTCACTCCACCATTCACCTTTCCATCATTGTCGTGCACCACCATTGCACTCCCTTTGGATTCCTATGCCGTGCATCATCATCCATGTTCCCTCCATTGACTCATTTGTTGCATCATTCCACCTCCCTTTCCTTTCTCTACCATGTGCACAATCATTCATGTTCCTTAGCTGCAACACCACTCCATTTTACCCCCATGCTTTGCATCATCACTTCACTTTCACCTTTGAATCACTTCAAACACCACTCATTGCACTCAATTGCTACACCATTCGTTGTCCCCTCTATCATTTCAGATTTCATGCATCATTACATTGAATCATTGCACTCAATTGCTGCACCATTCCTTGTTCCTTCCATCATTTCAGATTCATGCATCATTACATTGAATCATTACACTCAATTGCTACACCATTCTTTGTTCCCTCCATCATTTCAGATTTCATGCATAATTACATTGCACTCAATTGCTACACCATTCCTTGTTCCTTCCATCATTGCAGATTTCATGCATCATTACATTGCATCATTGCACTCAATTGCTACACCACTCCATGTTCCCCTCCATTGCCATGCACTTCCTCTATAAAAGGAAGTGTGCGTAACATAAATTTAGTTCATACTTGGTTAGATCATTCACTCCCATTTTCAACACAACCTTCATCCAAACACATCCATTCATCTTCACATCCATTCCTCCATACAAACACACCTTCAAACACTCACCAACACCTTGTGCAGTAGCAAAGGAAGGGAAGGAAAGTGCTTGGACGTGCTTGCTGTCCAACTTGGATCGTTGGAGCATTTAGGTGTTTTCTTTCTTTTGTTTCTAATGTTTAAATTCATTTCCTTTCGTTTTGTTGTAAATATGAGTGGCTAAACCCCTCTTGGCTAGGGGTGATTTCAAAGCCATGATTATGTGTGCAATATAATTTGATAAATTCCAGTTATGAACTCTTGAATCGTGAATGCAATTGGCTTAACTATTTGATTGATAACTTATTTGTATTTGTTAATTAAGGGTTGACACTTAATTGGCATGCATAAATCCGTTGCTAGAATATAAGGAAGTTTCACATAATCGTTACAAACTTATATTCACATGTAGTGAAGGTCGCTTATAAACGATCGCGTTAAGTGCAATTCCTAGCATGAGTGACATGATGTCATAGTTGCAAGTGATTTGTCAATGCTTATGATTTTCATTAAACGTAATGATCTTTGATTGTATCTCTATTATGATGTCATGTAGGGAACTTTAGAAGAATGTTTTGGGTTGTCGAATGATGTCATCCAATCCAATAAAACAAGGAAAATCTGAGAGTTAACTAGTGATGTCACGGTTAATTTGGAGCATTGTCATTCATAATTCAATGAAGTAGTAATTGGAAATCAAGTTATTTGCATGCATGTCATGTGTGGAGAAAAAGCCTTTAGCTATCCCATCCATCATCTTATTTCTCACATTCGCTTTACAATCTGTCTAGTTTTTCATACTTGTTTGTTTGTTACAACTTCATCCAATTATAAACCCCCCTTTTAGTTTCTTGTTTCAAAGTGTTTCAAATCTATTTTAGTTTGTGTTTTTAAGTGTTTTGATTCAAGTAAAAGTCAATTTTTGTCCAAAGTCATCCCTAGTGTCTAGTTTAAGTTTATTTAGTTGTTTTAAGCTGTTTTGAGTATTTTAAGTTTGCTTTGAGTCTTGTGAGTCTTGTTAAGTGTTTTTAAGTTTAGTTTTATGTTTTTGAGTCAGTTTAGAGGTTATTAGCAAGCCCTTTTAATCCCCGGTCCAGAACGATCTCTACTTATACTTGTACTACAATTGTCAAAAAAAGGTTAAATTTGTGTGCTAAGATAATTTTCGCATCAGATACTCCCACGTGCAGTTCACACCCCTGAAGGTCTCGGTAGCTAAATACAATAGCCCACAGCTCACTTGCCCTTTGACAAGGAAAAGTCAAAGCATTAAAGACAAGGTTTAATTACCCAAATCTTATCTTTAATACATTCCCAATTGAAGATTGATTCCAATCAAGTAAGTAATCTCAATTTAAATCAATTAGGGATATTTACTCCATTATCTCAAAATATTATTTCCTATTTAATATCTTGAGAATATTTCTCCATAAAAATTGGCCAATAGGATGCCACCATGTGTAGGGTAAAACCCTAACACTATGGTTGGCCCTCTCCCCTATATATACCCCATTTTCTACCGAATTTTAGAAGCATTTTGCTACTCTAAAAAAGCCCTAAACACTTTACTCTCCTTAGAGAAACTGACTTAGGCATCCATTGGCCTAACACCCCACCCCCACCTCGTGGGCTCATGAGGCTTAGTTCTTTGATCAAAGGTGTTGATTTTTTTGTAGGTACATTTTCATCAAGACTGAAGATGACGGAAATTTGCATCGACATTGCTTAATAAGGTTGTGTCTAATATTGTGTTTTCCAACTCGCATGACAAGTTAGGCATGCGTGACATCTTTGCTCCAACTTGAAGGGCAATGTTGCGAGTTATATATTTATCTATTAGTTAAAGTGTAAATAGTAGCCTGCTGTCCCATATTGATGAAGTGCATATGTTATACCAATTGTAACTCCTATATATACTCCACTTTGGAGATTAATGAAAATACAAGAAATTCCAAAATATTGTCATATATATTTTTGGTATTTTACCATGTTTAATTCAACTCAAACAACTTTGCTACTATTGAAGTTTCTTAGTTCAAACGCAATTGGCTAATGCGTTCTTGCCAATCACATGTTTGATCTTATGCATCAATGAAATTCAGCAAGGTGATACATTTGAAGTGTCGATATGATTTCGTTCTGGATTCTTGCTTCAATTTCACATTCTAGTTTAAATTTCTTGATTGAGCTATCAATAGTTACTGAATTTTTAAGACACAAAGCCCATTCTTTGAAAAAGTTTGAAGTTGTAGGAACTAAGTCATTCATATTGTAGTGAGTTCTTGCTTCTTTTCTGTGATACTATTATGTGCATTTTCTCTGCCACTTCTTCCAATTTTCTGGATCCACGATTGCGTTCTTTCAATTTCACACCAGGTGCTCAACAACTTGCTTCAGCCATGACTTGTTTATGTACTTCATTTGCTTCATCGTTATTCTACACCACATTTGCTTCTTCTTTAACTGGTTTAGTTTTTCTGTTATATCTAGAATCTTGATGGATCTAAAGCATATGAAAGTTTTCAATTTTTTGTTGATTTTGAGGGCATAGAGTCTTATTGAACACTTTAGCTTTGTGGGCACCAAAGGTTTGGTGACATTTGTTTTTCACTACAATCAACGATTTGGGTAATCTTCTGAAATTGGGTACTAGGCGGAATATCCTGCAAATAAAAATTTAACTTTCCGCAGTAGACTAGTCAAATGAGTTAGTCAACTAGTTACAATTTAGTCAGTGACAAAAAGTGAAGTTGCAAGAACAAAACCAAAATGACCAATATGTTCAACTAATCAGAGTCTACCCATATTAGTTTCAAAACTATAATTCCTAAACTTGGACACATTTACATATCAGTTCATTATGTGAACAACAATGACAAAGCAATTATAAGTTCAAGTATGTTGGATTGACTAGTCAAGCGCACCAGTCAACTAAGTACAGATTCGTCAGTTAATCAAACGCAAATCTAGAATCAAACTTAGTTCACTACAAGTTATCCTAGTCAACAACAATTCAGTTCATTGCTCATAATATGTAGTGTGAATATAGTCTCTAACACATATCAAATAACAATTCATAGGATGCACGAAGCATGTGCAAGTAAATAAGATATGAGGATGAGTGTAAGAGACATGCGCAAGAAATTTTTGGTCGGAAAAACCCACCTCTAGGTTAAAAAACCAGGGACTCTCCACTGAGTCCAATCCACTAATGTAAGCAAAGTTCATACAAAGACCACACAAGCTCAATTCCTAGATCCCTATCTACAGAGCAGAGACCTTTGTGCAATCTTGCCTTACACGAGACGGATTCCTTCAGTCTTCACGAAGTGGCAGCTCCTTTTAAGCTCTTCACCTCGTGGCACTGGAAAGGTGTTGTCTCTAGCCTTCACAAGATGGCAACTCCTCCTGAACTCTTTACCTTGTGGCACCAAGACCAACACTAACAAATGAACATGCTATGAAATGATGATAGTTTGCAATCTGGATTCAATGACTAATCATTTTCGTCAGTCAAACAATTGAAAGAAGAAACTGACAAGAATCTGAAAATGGGGTCAGTTTAAAGATCTAAAACTTGAAGACCTTGACCAACACAATAAAACAAAATCATGAAGACAATACAACCCTAATATGCAGTGATTGGGTGATTGATGAATAAACATGATTTTGTGCTTAGGGTTTGAATGAAAAACACAAGAGGTAGCTCAAAAGCTAAAATCAACACTTTTATGAAAATGTAAAACTCCTAGCCAAAACAAATGAGCATATAAAACGAATTTAAGCAAGCAATTTCAAGGGTAGATTTAGAAATATTCAATGAAGAACATTACCCATAAAATATGCTTGATGCTCCTAGGAGATCTGAGATGGAGATGAAAATAAAACTCTCAAAAACTTTTCCAATCTCAAACCCCAAAAACAAATGAACCCTAGAATGATCTTTATAAAGAAGGGTTGAGATTTCAGGTAAGAAGGGGACCCAAAAATACGCGTGTCAATGCCACAAACAATTTGGAAAGATCTAGGTGAAGGAAAAATTTTGTCCTAGCTAAGAACAAGTAAGAACATTTGAATACATATGCAAACTATTAACACTTTAAAGTAGGCATGCATTCAAAAACAATTCATAAAACCCATGACTTTCAAAGCCTAGTATATGGTGAACCAATAAACTCTTTAACAACATTAAAGAGAAGTAAAGATTTAGAGTTTCTTTACCCTTGAAGCTCATCCTTGTTTACACAAGGGATTCACCCAAGTGGAGGGCCTTCAAGTCACCTCCTAGCTCCTTGGATATTGCTTGTGATTTCCTTCTCCTTTTGTGCTCCTTTGGACTTTGTGGATGTAAGGAAAGGATCTCCAAAACACCAAAAGTTTGGTGTCTCTAAGTCTCCACACCAAGGGTTAAGTGTGAAGATGAAATGGATGACTTAGGGAAGAAGAGATTGCTAGATTAATCTCCCTAAGTGGCCGGCCTCTTTGTAGAGAGAAAGAGAGAAAATGTTTCACCTCTTTGCCTCAAAGAAAACCCTAATAAGAAATAAAGCTATAAAGTTCCTTTTATACTTCATTTCAAGTGAGTGGCAAACTTGTAATTAATCCAAGCTTGCCCATTCACCCTAATGGCCGGCCATATTAATGTTATTGGGCTATTTGCCCATTTTGTTTTAGTTGTCATACAACTTAAACATAATGGGCCTTTTGGACCAAAACGCTTTTGGGCCCCGAAACCCAAAACCAACATATAAGCCCAATACGAACCTTTCGTAAAATTAATTAACTAATTAATTAATCTTGACCATTCTTCAATTAAACCATTTAATTGCATATCCATTTCATTTAATTTCTTCACTATCACCCTTACTCGGTGTGCGATCCATTAGATTCCAATTAGCGAGGTAGTGGGCGATTGTTACTCTTAACGATCGATTGTGAATCGAAACCACATTTCAATTCTCCCTTTTATGATTAGTGTTGCCTAATCATTAGGGCTTCCACAAACCATGAGTGACACCTAGTAGTATGTCATGGTTACCCAAGCTAAGTAGAATTGGTTGGAGAACCTATCCAGTTACAACTACAATGCAATACGGTCATTCTCTAATACAATACTCTTAATCACATTGTTTGAATGATAGTTTGTTTCATGTCTACTATCCAATGCGATACTTCTCTATATGATTCCCTTGAATATGATTTGGAACAAACTTCCTAAGTCATATTCATTTGCTTTGGCCAAAGACTTTAGAATCATATCTTAGAGTATTCTCCTTCCACCATGGAAGGTTAGAGATCCCTTGTTGTGCATTTATATGCCTACACGACTAGATAGCTTGACCCCAACAATGCCGTGGACACTTCAATGGAATGCCGTTGACATGATCAAAGATCAAGGACCTAACCATTAGACATCTATGATGCCTTAGGTCAAAGGACTACTTTGCATATTGCAACTTTCGAGTTCTTACATGACATGTATGTTCGAACTCTCTTTCGATCGTTGTTCAGTGTACTCGATTACTCTTTTGAGCACCTATGTGTTTGTCTTAGTGTCCAACACCAAATGACTTGAGACTAGTCATACTCACGCTTGAGTCAACATAACACATACTAACCTTAGCAGATTGTCAATACCCAATTGGCAATCCTATGGCTAGGAACGTTTTAGGAATTAACATAAGAGAATGGTCTCGTTAATCTAACTCACTTAGATCACTTGTCTCTTAGATCAAATACATCCCTTGGATTCGCTTGTTACTTAAACACATGATACAATAAATAGTGATTAACAATAAGCTTTGCCCTTCATTAAACATATAAAAGTTTAATACATTAAGTATTCCAAAAAGCTATTACATCAAATGAGTGGCTTTGTGGGCATACTTCCAACACTAGGGTTAAAAATCACTCGCAGGTAAAAGGTGTCAGTTAACCTATGTGGGATGTCTTAAAATGTGTGCTCAGCAAACTGGAAAGCAGCGGAAAATTTTGACGAGACAGAACCACTAGATAGAATGAATTGGAAATATTAGTATGAAATGCACATGTATGAACAAACCTTTGATGTGAGAAGTTAAGCTCTTGAGAGAATATTTCCAACAGCAAGATCCCAAGCGTGGCATTGAACCCTAAATCTATCTAGAGCATGTGTGGTGCAATTTACAACATTTGACAAGGAAAGCCAAATAATAAATCTAAACTTCACATCTTCGAATCCAAATATGATGGTTGAAATAAAGCCATGATTTTCTCAAGCACTTCAACTCTCATTCAACAACAAAAATTGTGTGGTTGTCTCTACATCTCAAAAGTCCTGTAATTTTTTTTTAATGAGCCAAAATCGTAATTTTTTGTAACTTGATGCATCTACCAGTGGTCTGTAAATGCAATCGCTCGTCTTTATGCTTGAAGTCTACTAGTTCTTATCTTAAAATTACATTACTGATTTATGCCAAACTGTGAAGTGTGATATCGCGGAGATTGTTCAGGAGTATTGTATTGAGGAGTTTGTTCAATATTTACCTTATCACAATCTATAATGTCCAGTCTAACCAACTTAATTGTAGCATGTAACTACTGTAAGTCCGGTTATATGTGTCTTAGAAAAAAAATGAAGTGTGAAGAAATTGTTAGCGGTAAATCCCATGAAGGGTTATTCCATATTTTGAATAGATAGTGTTGAAAATGTTAAGGCCAATGCCATTGTTAAATGACGTTGTTTTTGGTAACATCTACAAAGGGTGAACATATGGTGTGAGGGTAAAATCCCATGATACTATAGTTAAGGCCCATACCACACTATACTTTTTTGCTTTTCTGCTTTTGTAAATATTAAAGGCCGAAGTCATTGCTAAATCAAATTGTTGACGGTAAATCCCACAAAGGGTAATCCTGCAAGAAATTGTTATAACTAGCGTGAGGGTGGGTTACAATTTTATAAAAGTTTGTTCTATACGAAGCTCCTATTAGAGGCAGAGGAAACAGGGTGTTATTGTTTCTGGATATGTGCGTTGTTTCAAGTCTTGGAGAATTGACTCCTGCATTCTGTTTTTTCAAAGGTTTTGGTTTGCAGCAGGGTTTTGGGTTCCTACAAGCTACTGAGAAGACAACTGAAAATAGCTCAGAATCAAGCTAAGTTGATGTTGTTCATTGGAAGGATTTCGAAAAATGCTGCTCTCTAGTTCTTCATCTTTCTTAATTCTTCGTTGTTTTTTTTTTTTAATTTTTTTTTAATTTTTAATTTTTTTTTAAAATTCTTTCTCAATTTGATTAACAAAAGGGACCCGAGAGAGAGAGAGTCCCCACTGCCCATTTCTTTATGATGTGGGTGTACAAATTGCTGGACGTCAAAGGGTTATAGAAAGTGGCACTGCTATAATCATCTTTCCTTTTAATAGAAGTGGGTGGTGGTCTCCAGAGGGCCATGGGGGTCAATCATGGTATTGAGTTTCGTTTTTAATTTGATCAAAGTGTAATACCTTATATTGTATTTTCTATTACTCAGGGAAAAGCTAGCATAGATGAGCCGTCATATATACTTCTACAACTATCGAATACATTGGATAGGATACAATTGTTTTGTGTGGGTAAACTGTGGGCCTAAACCCCAAAAAAAAAATTAAATAAATAAATAAACAAATAAAATAAAAATAAAAATAAATAAAAATCGACAAAGAAATGAATTGTATGTTGTAGGCATAATTTACTGAACAATTACGGAGGCCATAGAGAGAGAGGGGTGCGGCATGGATAGAGAGAAAGAGAGAGATGTGTAATTGTGAGGTGTGTGTTATTCCACCTCATTGTGCCTTTATTTATAGTAGTAGGAATGGTAAAACCCTCCTTTTAGGATTACAACATTTAATAGGTAATCTAATCCTAATAGGAATATAAGATACATTTCCAGATTTCCTAGGATTTACACAATCATATTCCTATTCTAAATATGACTGCAACACTCCCCCTTACGTGTGTAAATACTCAACAAACCATCGCATCAGATCTTCAGCAGATAAGGTAGAATAGTTGATGAAGTCATCGGCACAACGGGTGATCGCGAGTCTCAAATTTAATTTGAAGTATGCATTTGTAAAAACTCACAAAAACCTCGCTATGGTAAAACCCAAGGAATCAGGAAAACCCATAGACTAAGGAGAAAAGTAAGAAAATATGCATAATGTCTAAAACAATCGTCAAACTGGACGAAGGTAGTGAACTCAACGGACTATGATCATCCTAGGATGGGTGCCTCGTTAAAACCTAGTTAGGTAGCAAAAACCCAGTGGGAAAAATGCTCCTAATCATAGGGAAAAAGAGTACATTAAGATCAAGTGAGTATACTTCTAGATACTCCCTTGAGTTAGACATAACTTCTAAATAAGAGAACTACAAGCGATTCAACTCAGATAATTAGGCATACCAATTCCTCGGACAAGCTTCTGGAAGGTTGACTTCGGCAGTGACGTCGTGTAGAGGTCGGCAAGGTTGTCTGGGATCGGTTTGCATGACTTCAATCTCTTGATGCTTTGCTGATGTAGATGTAGACGCAATATGTCTTGGCGTTGACTTCGCTGATGTATCATGGTTTGGTCGGGTTGATACATGTGGCATAATCTTCATGGATCGTTGTTGGGACTCAAGGATAGATGAAAAATAGCAAGTACTTCGGATATGCTCAACAAGAACTCCTAACCATGTCTCACTTGTGGCATAGTGAAGTAAGGTGAGTCTTGGAACGATTCGAAGATTTCGCAACTAAGGCCATATCGTGGACCTCCAAGATATTGCGATATCCCTAATGGTAAAGACATAACCATTTGGGGATTTTGCTTTGTGCGGGTTTGATAAGTAACCAGCGTCAGCATAACAAACAAGGCAAGTATCATTATGAGGATCAGGGGGTTTGGATCTGCTGAGATGCGTTGGGATTTGCCCATGTAATACCTTCATGGTATGTCTTTAATACTAATTCAGTGGTTGCGTGTAAGCGCGGTGCTGCATCTTTACCAAGATCAACAGCAAAGGAGATGTCCTGTCTAAATACAATAAGCTAAGTACAACGAAGCGCAAAGTTTAACTTAGATAAGGAATTTCGGATTCCATAACCTCTTCAAGGGTCTCATTTGCATATAACGTGTGGACGATCAAAGGTTTACTCAAAGGTGACACATTCGAGGTGTAGTTCGACTGGTAAACCAAAATACCGTCAGAACAATGCTTTAACTTCAGGTCAAGGCATAAGTGAGTTTTCCTAAGATCCTTCATCTCAAATTCCATCTTCAGGTGCGAGTCAGTTTTCTCAAGCTCTTCCAGAGTTTTAGTGAGATTCGTGTTTAACGACATAAACTGTAACTCTAGCAATTTGGAATAAGACTTCATAGTTTAACCCGCAAGGGCATAATTCATCCCTGACTGATCAAATAATCACTTAAGACGGGTATACCATATCTGTCAAATTGTAAGTGAATGCCTCAAACAAGTTAAGAGGGTGTTTCGTGGTTTTGGAACTATTTGAACCAATCCATGTAATTCTTCGGGAACTTACATGTAATTCTCCGTATCAATATCCCCATGGAGAAACACTAACCACATTTCATAATGCTGCTATCAATCACATGACGTTTGAGAGAAACCTTGCGCCGTAAGGTGTGCATCATATCGCACTATTTCATTCATCTCATAACGCTTCCTTTCCCATTTGTAACACAACGGAGTTACCTTGGGCAGTGTAGGAACGACAGGTCCAATACACACTTTGGTAAGGAATTTGACCTGGATTGTAACTTTAGTTGTCCAATCAGTTCTACGTTGTCACTTAATCAACGGAACACGGTTTGATATCGTCTCTTTTCATTTATGTCGGTAGCTACCATATAAGTGAAAACATCATCGATGATAATCTTATTTCAATTCCATTTTCTCATCCAAACTAGTATACTGGACCAAGAACTTCAAGTCTCGGGAGTAATCTTGATTAATCTCATGAGATGGAAATGATTTGAGACAACGATCGAGTTTAGATTCATTATTATGTTGTGTCTTCCTCTTCTAGAGAAGTGAATCCTACAAACCGAATGATCTGTCGTGCTCCAGGCCAAGACAGATTGATTGGCTATCCGCCGATGTACCGGACCGTCCAACAGGGGCGGCACACCCTCCAAGGATGTTGACTCGACGTCCGTTAAGTACGTCTATCCTTGCAGGCATGTTTGCAGCTGGTATATGATCTCGTCACTTTAGCTAGATCAAATGAATGTGTCTGGAGCAACATTCTGAAATCTAGAATTCATCGCACTTGCTTATCATACTTGTACGGTATGGGGATCGAGATGAAAAATAGTGGGCAACGTCCACGCAAATTCGCGCCGTTCTACAAGAACGTTGACGTTTTTATCTCCCCCTAACGGCGGGAAGACGGTCTCATTCAAGTGACAACCCGCAAATGAGCAGTAAAGAGATCGTGTGCAAGGGCTCGAATAGAGCTAGTGTGAAGGAGAATCATGATCGACAAAAGATTCCCATCCTTCTTTGAGGACCCAAGGTGGTATGTTGCGGTGGCGCAACTTGGCACATGGAATGCACACCCAAATGCGTAAATATGAAAATCAGCAGGTTCGTACCCAGTAACCAACTGTAATGTCATATAGGTTGTGTGGCAATGGGCCTCAAGGTGGACCAACATAACTACGTACAAGGATTACATAGCCCTAGGCAGAAACTGAAAACTTGGTACGTTTACCAAAATTTGGGCGATCATTTAAATTGCGCTTTATGATCACTAGGCATGGCTATTTGGGGTGAACATGGGAATTCGAAGTTCAATTAGAAACCCAAAATACATGCAATACTTTATCGAAAACCGTCGATGTAAACACTCCGGCATTATCCAGTCTCCAGGACCTTAAGGGATAAGTAGGGTGGTTAACCCATAATCGGCCAGGAGGTTTAGCAGCAATGTGTGTGGACAAACATGTGACTAGTTTGTCGATTCATCAACCAAAACCATAAGTATTTATATGGTCCGCATTTTGGTTGGATTAGTCCACATATATTCCCTTGAATCCACTGCGAAAATGGAGTTGTTTCGTATCTTTGCTAGGAATGATTTAGAAAATCAATTTCCCTAATGAGCATGCTTGGCAAAGTGTGCTTGTAGGCATAAGATCCTTACTTCGGGTAAGGAGATGCGTTGTAGCATCATTGTTCGACCTAAGTGTCCCAAAAGGTCGTGCCAAAGCAAGTAAACTGCTCAATCACCCAGCTCTAGGCCAGCCACATGTGGTGTATTCCCAGTTGGGAGACAACCCATTGGCTCCAAATGAAAGCTTCAGGCTCAGTGTTTTTTTTTTTTTTTTTTTTTTTTTGGAGGTGGTGCAAAGATATTTCACTCTATTTTCTTCAGTGGTTTCATTTATGATCATTGTCATCTCGAATATCCTTAAAAACTCAACGTCAGGGAAAATTTAAGGTCTCTTAAATGGTGATGCAGTACCATTCATACAACGAGGAGCGTGCCAAATTCTCTTAATCAGGTTGGATATACCTGAAGTCGTTGTTAGAGATGTGATTTAGGTGTAAAGTTAGTGTGCGTAGTACGCATTCATCCAGACAACTAACTTTCCCACATTCCCACCTAATCACGTGGTCAATTGAATTGGTCATATGTATTCAAGAAACATGATTCAATTAACTCATATTCGAGGACAATATCAATAAGATTATCCATAAGTAAAACATACACCAAACTTGAATCCAAGAACATGGAAAAATGTTCACAAAGTAAACCAAAGTTACTTTGGTGGATTCGGCCAACAAGGCCATTCATGTCACAATTTTGCTATTCCAACGATACTCGGTGGAGCAAAATCAATCTCACATATTGACTACTAGAATGGTACTCCTTAACAACATTGGTAGGGGCACGAACAGGTGCATAACCAATGGTTTATTCCATCAAGACGGAAGTAGATTCTGCAGGGTTAAGGTTTGGGAATATTATCCCGTATTCTTGAAGTTTTAGGTCTTGGGTGCCAAGGATCACGCGTTGGGCATGATGCCACACCTTGGCAGGCCTTGATTCTACCATATGTTTGTCAAAACAAACTCAAAATTGGATTGTGAGAGAGTATGCCATTCAGTGTATCCTTGCCAAAGCAGTGCATCACCATTTGGTAGGCCTTGACCAAACTGGGTCTATACCTTTCTCTCACGTTTGTGGTAGTAATCAGATCCGAGAATTTGATAAATTTTCGCTATCTACACTGCTGCTTCAGGGGCGAGTTAGAAACAAGGAAGGACGAGAAAAGTATTCTCCAGTCAAAATTCGATCGGATTTATAAACTTCAGAATTGTACTCATTCATGGACGTAATCATGGTTTTCTTTGGGCAATATCTTTCATGATTAGACGGTTCGTAGAAGCGAGCCAAAGAGCCATGGAATCCTCGTTCGGGAGGTACTTCCATTTGTAATGCTTTGAGCATAAGTCTTCGAATGAAGATCATGGTAAAGGCTTATTCAGCTCTTCCATGCCATTGTTGGCTTCAATGATTTCTCAACTTCTTAATAGTCATGTGGAGATTCACATCTTGTACCCCACATAAAGTGGTTTTTATTAGAAACGTCAAAATCAGGAAAATCCAACTTGTGACAGTTCGACAATTCATTGAATTTGAGGGAACAAGATTGTAATTGGTGCTATGCGAATGAATCATCCCTAAGCATCAAAGTTAGAACATTCGAGTTCTAAGACATGGTTTTCATGAAAAACGTCGGGTTTTCATGGGTGTATTGTTTTATGAAAACTTCTGGTTTCAAAGGCACTAAATTTGAAACTACAGGTTCGATTTAGTTTATGAACATTTAGTTCATAAAAGAGAGGTTCCTGCAAGAAACTCAGAATGCAATATACTAACTTAGTGTAGTGGATTTGAGTTGTCTTCGGGAACTCAAGTGTGAGAGCTTCGTTACTACGAAAGTATATGACGGTTCAAAGAAGAGAAATAAATTATTGAATCGTTAATGTCCAAAAGTGATCTACAGGTCAATAATTTTGGATTCATTATCAGATTAATGGACTGCAGGTCACTTTTAATTAATTCAATAAATCGGGCCATACAGGGTCGATTGTAGAAGCAAAATAATATTAACATACGGGTTAAATTATTTTAAAATGCTAGAATAATAGCTTCTGGGTTGAAAAATGCCCCAAAATAATTTCGGCATGGGTGCCGTGAAAAAAAAAGGAAGGCACGAGGTGCCTTAAGTAAAAACGGCAAGGCCAAAAAGGCCTCGAGGTATGGCTGCAGGCCACCGGGGAGGGAAGGAAACCCCAGCCGTAGCTGGGTGTCGGTTTTGGGCTGTGGGGAGTTCACGGGCAGGTCCAGCTCATGCTAGCCTGTGGGTTGTCACGGGGATCCCAGCGAAGGCTGGCTGTGTGAAAGCAGCCTTATAGTGACTGCAGGTCACGGGCTTGGGTATGGGTGGCGCAGGGACAAGCCCAACATATGCTGGCTATATGTATGCGGGCCAGAGCAACAAAACCCAGCAACCAAAAAGGTTGCAGCGTGTGTATGGGAGGACAGCCCAGACAATTGGGCAGGTTGGATGGCTGCGGGCCAAGGCCACTATGCATAGGCTCAGGCCTACAGGCCCTACCGAGGTAAAATCCAGGCCTAGGCCTGGTGATTATTTGCATAATGATGGTGCGGTGGTGTGCCGCACCATGTCCTGATTCCCCCATTTTTTTTTCAAATCCTTTAGGGTTTAAGAAAACCCTAATATGCTTCTAATTTCTTTTGATTCTTTGACTCACAAATTCCACATAGCAATTATTGCGTAATGCATGAAACAAATATATAAATTGACAAATATATGAAACATATACAATATATATATCGGAAGGTAAATATAAATGTAGGGGGTTCATGCATCATGGGGAATGTTTTCATGCTTCATGGGTCGTTTTAAATATCTTCCTTTATTTTAAGCGTACCTGAGTAGCAGAAAACGAATAAGCTTTTGAATTTGTAGAAGATCCTTCTCTGAAAGCCGAAATTGCATCTCCAATTTGTTGTATTACGTTCAACATAGAAAAATTAAATTGAATCAACAGCATGTAGATCAATTCAATAAAATAATTAAATTAATCATGAAAAGAATGATTAAAGACGTAATACTCCCCAGATTGAAGATCAAACTCTCTTGTCAGCGCAGCGTCAAGAGCGTACTGATAATGTGTTGTAGGCATAATTTACTGAACAATTATGGAGGCTATAGAGAGAGAGGGGTGAGGCATGGATAGAGAGAAAGAGAGAGATGTGTAATTGTGAGGTGTGTGTTATTCCACCCCATTGTGTCTTTATTTATAGTAGTAGGAAGGGTAAAACCTTTCCCTTTAGAATTACAACATTTAATAGGTAATCTAATCCTAATAGGAATATAAGATACATTCCCAGATTTCCTAGGATTTACACAATCACATTCCTATTCTAAATATGACTGCAACATTGTATTATTACTTGCATTTTTGAAGATCAAAATAATCGGGTAATAAAAGAATGATACATCAATTGTTCATGTTCGGAATAAACATACATCCTTAACTAATAATGATATCTTGTTGAAAGGTTAGAATCGGGAGATACCTATTTTTTAACATACATTGTGGCACATTTTATAGAGTCCAATCGATAACATTTTTCAAGGGTTCGAACCGTTTACATTTCAATTCACCTTTCATAGATAATCCTTGCAAAAAAGTTAGACATATCTGAAACTTATAAAACATTTATTTGTAGTGAAGAAAATAGACGAATACAATTTAAAAAAACACTAAAAACTATCATTTAATCTAACGTTAATTTGATTTTGGATTTATGTGAATTTGGTAAAAATAATATTTGAGATAAAACTGAAAAGATAGATAGTTAAATCATTAAAACATATTACGAAGTAGACCCTATAAAATGTGTGTCAAAAAAGAGTGTCTCCCGATTCTAACCCCTTGTTATAATAAGCAACAATGGAACACATATTTTTAACCAAAGACCCCCTTATTCATTCAATCTTTTTGTGTTAGTAAACAAATGATTTATCAGGAATGAAAAATTATCATATATATTGCATTCTCATCCTTATAAGTAAACATGTCATGACATGCATTGCAATTAATACTAATTAAATAGAAATACACTATATAAACGAAAACTTTTGAAGCCTTGTTCGTTTTGCCTCCAAAATAAAACCACGTGGTTTAATGTGAAAAAGTAAAAATAAAAATTAAACAATGTAATTATGCCGTAAATGGTGGATTGCTCTAATAGTTATGATCTTTCTAGTCAATCCCTCTCCCATCCTCTTAATTAGTTTAGAAAACGTATCGTTTGTATTAAAAACAACTATGAGTTGTTATGCTACTTAAAAGGAAGGTTAGATTCCATCTATAATGGACTAATTAAGCCAGTTTGGTCAATCACACCGGATCTTCGTTTCACCATTGATAATAAATATGAATGCCCTATATTGTTCGGGTGGATTACACTAACTCCTTGAAAACCCTAATTTATCTTTTTCGATGGCTTCGGTGAGTTTTTATTGTGTTTGGATTGTTTGGTATGATTGAAAAGGCCAAATAAGTTATAGGGTCTTCGTTTGATGAGTTTAGTACGTACGGAATTATTAACAGTACCTTTTTCATTGCACACGATTTTCTTATGTATACATTTAAAATTCAATTTCTTCCTTGAGGAGCTGATAAGCTAATTCATCTGGATGTCTATTTGTCAGGTTGTCTATCATAAACTAGTTGAAACTGTACGATTATTCTTGGTGTGATTGGATTGGCATAGACGATCAAGACTAACGCCTAACTTGACGATGAATTTGCATAATTTATGCATGCCAAAATAGCAAGAATAAACAGGATGAAGAATCCCTAATAGCAATTAAGATATGCTTTTCTTTCTGTTGAAGACATGGCTAATAAGAAGCAACAAGTGTTAACGCTCAAAACTAGTTAGGTTAACAAAGACCAGAATGGTCATGTATCAACCCTTGGTGACCTCAGGTTTTAGAATAAGAAGAATTGAACAACAATAATTAAGTAGTTCACCCTTCGTAATGGGCTATGTCCACTACGTCTTTCGTATATATTGAATAAGAGGTTTCAAATAGCGCTTAGCTAAACATAGTCTCATTTCTCTCTCAATTCGACCAAGCCGTTCTAAGGATTACTCATCCTCCTTATATAGGCACTCAATGAGCCCTAGGTCCCTAGGTTCGAGTATTCTCCCACCCTTGCAATTAATGCGCGGGAAACGTAATTTTGACCTGCTAGCTGCTCTTCTGTTCTTTAAGTGACTTGTGGCAACAAAGTGACACACCTTCAAGCTCACTTACATGCTTTGTTAGGACCCTAAACTCTAAGTCTCTTGCATGTTTTCTTGGGGGTGAGTATTTTTCCATATGTGACCTTTTTTTTTTTTTTTTGAGTAAAATTCTATTATGAAATGATACTAACTGGTTTTCTGCATAAGGGCTCTGTTTGCCTACTATCAGGAGCTTGAGAAACTCCTGCATAGCAAAAGGCAACGTTCGTTAAGAGCAAGATATGCAGCAGTTGATGGACACTTTGAAGGCTAATGTGCTTCAGCTTGAATAGTCTAGCAAGGCTGTAGAGGTCGTCAAGAAGGACAACGCTCAGCTGCTGGATAGGTTCAAGCTCTTGGGAAGTGTGAGACCATGATTTTCTGATGCCGGAGTAAGCCTGATTCGAATACGTCGACCTCACAAGTCCAGTCATAGACTCAACAACCCCAGGCCCATAAGCTTACTCGTATTTCACTTTATTGCTCATTTTCTCTTAACGTTCTTTTACTTTGGAAAGATTTATCGGATTAAAATTGTATTCTGTGAACAAAGAAGCAAGGGATGTGAAAAAGAGAAGATTCATGCAAACACATGATTATCATCAAAGTCCTATGAAAGGGGCACGAAAAAGTACAATTGATTGGGGGGAGACAAGCCCTCACCCTTGGCTTGTGAGTTCTTATATGAAGAGTATGAAGTAGACTTGGCCCAGATCGTCAACTTTGATGAAGGTCACTAATCATCGGCATCTATGCCCAAAGGAAGGTGAAGAGGCCTCTAAAGAATTTCAATACTTTGTTGAGAATGAGCCCGTGTGCGGAAATGAGGATGCCACATGGGAATGAATGTTATGAACAAGTTGCAAGAAGCAAGGAACACTATTACGAGATTATGGCTTAATTTTGTGTTGCCTAGCCTTATTTGGCAAAGATTAACATGGTAAAAGTAAGTTTTTGGTTTGAGAATTCTAGATATCAAAGGTTTAAAAAGAAAACTAGGTTGGAAAAAAGAGTTGTGAAACAAAGGACAAGGCATCATGACGTGAATTGAAAGAAACAAATGAGGAAAACATGGAGGATTTCAACCATGAAGGTGCTATTTTATGACAAGGCTTTAAGAGACTTCACCATTGAAGATGAAAATATTTTCACCTCAAGATTAGAATATGTGAAGATTGAAGCCACTCCAAGATACAAATGGCCACTCATTTCAAAATGTGCACGCACAGTGTTCCTGATCATTAAAAACTTTATGGCACAAATTTTGAGACCGCACGTCTGAAATCAAAGTGTCTCCACTACTCCATAAAGGACTGGATCACCAGATAAAGACAAAAGACCAATGGTACGTATTCCAGCTTACTTCAAGAGGTATGGTCTGTGGATAACTATCCATCCTCAAAAGGGAACAAGTGTCTTTCATATGCATAGTTATAGGCATTTGTGAGACCATGATCTTCTAACACTGGAGTAAGGTTGATCTAAATAAGTTACCTTAGAAGTTTGGTCACAAACTCAATAGTCACGGACTCAATAGTTTCAAGCGAAGCTAGATTAACGAAGCAACAATGCCACTATCACCTTGTTTCGGGACAATAGAAGAAGTCTAAGCAACTCTACTAGGATGAGCATGCTTGTTTTGCAAGACATTTGATTTGATCTGGAATGGAATCAATTAGTTCTCGACAAGTCTTATACTTGCTTAGTAGGTTGACTGTTGAAGAGCTTTTGGTCGGCACACACCCCCAGGTCTCAAGCTTACTCACGATTATTTACTCTTTTACAGGTTACTTAGATTTGTGCATCTCCACCACTTACGGCAGTGCGTGAATTTGGTTCCAACAAAGAGGTAGTTGAAAGAGATTGCCATATGCCAACTCCAAACTGCTCTTGAGTTGACAGAGGCTAAGGATGTTTGGGTCATGTAGAAGAAAATGGGTGTCTACAAAAAGGCCTTGAACGACACTTTGTCCAGTAGCAATCTAGACATGGATGATTTTTTCCAAACCCCTGCAAGTGTTAACTTTATTGCTCTACTCCGCCTTTTCAGGAATATATGGAATTTTACAAGAAGGTGAAAATGGTCCATCTTGACTATGATTTAAATGTTAGGAGTGAGGATGACTCTGTGTAGGAATAACAAGTTGACAAGACCCGTATGGTTGAGGAGCTTGTGGGTAGTATTGTTTTTGCCCTACCTCAGCACAAGCACCCCACGGAGCCCACCACAGAGCAGACTCGCAAGCCACCAGCCTCTCGAGCAGCATACCCTTTTGGCTCATATGATGTCTAGATAGTTTAGGAGCACACCAGACTAGTCATTTTATTTATTGTTTCTAGTCGTGTGTATGTGTATATATATTGTAACATAACAGTTTTTTAGGCTAAGTCTTTCTTTGACACTATCCATGTGGCTCTCGGCCTATTCTTAAGGTGTTAAGCATTCCACGGGTAGGCTAAAGGTTGACCCTCATGGTCGACCAACTGATATGTTCTTTGGTTGCACCACTCCGACCACCTTGTAAGGCCTTTCCCACCATAGAGCAAATGTTCTTGTCGACTTCTCCTTTATGGAAGACGTGACTGCTTATAAGACCAAGTCACCTTGACGGAAGGCCTATGGTGTGCACCCTGGTGGTAGTGCCAAGGAACTTTTTTTTTTGGTATGATGCTTAATGATGCTCTTCCTATAAGCGTCTCTCTTCTAGAAAATCCAAGCTTAAGGCTTGCTCCTCATTGTTTTTCTCGGTATCATAGAACTTAGCTTCGTGAGTAGGCATATTCACCTCAACTGGTACAACCGCCTCCAACCAAATGCTAAGGCATAGGGTGTTTCAGTTGTGCCTACCTTGTGAGATGTTTTATATAACTATAGGACCTCTTGTGTTAAGGATGGAAAATCCCCCTCGGTCGGGGTAGATGCAAATCGTCAGCATAGTATAATCTTGATGATCATGTTTACAGTTATGACCTATCCATTATCGGTGATGATAAGCTTTGGTGTTTTGAAATGGTAAATTATATTCTGCCAAACAAACGCTTGAATCTTTGGCTTGGAGATCGTGGCGAGTGGCAACGCCTCAGCCCACTTAGTGAAGTAGTCGATTGCTACAATTGTGAACTTAACCTTTCAAGTTGCCTCTAACATGGGCCCAATGGTATCGAGCCCCACTGCATAAATGGTCGTGGGCTTGTCATAGAGGTAAGACGCTTGGGTAGTCGCTTTTTAGACTCTGCATAATACTAGAAGCCCTGACAATGCTGCACTATCATTTTTGTGTTAGCCTACATGGTTGGCCATGATACAACTCATACCTAAAAAAATGTATTTTATTCCCTAAAGATGTGAAATGACCAAAATGCCCCTAGTTGGGTGTCTTGAGTAATGATGGACCTCACGGATGTATAGGCGAAAACAGGATTGAATTGTGAGCTTTGGAGATAGAGAAATTTAAATTTTTCGAAGGGAATTTTCATATTTTTTGTGGGAAATTATACAAGTGGGTTTAATCCCCATCCTCGGTCTTTTTCTCCCTCATTTACACGAGACTTTCTCATTCTCTAGCTATGCAACCTCTCTTTCCGTCACTCTCTCTAGCTGAGTGCCAAACCACCATAAACCTTCACCATCCAAGAGAAATTTGTCTCTCAAAATATCAAAACCACACTCTGTGAAGCTTGGTGAGCATGGTGCTGCCTTTGCATGTGAAAATCGTTACTAGGTAAGGCACAAACTCACTACATTGAGGCATTCTGACAAGTTTAAGTTCAAACTTGAAGGAATTGAGTCTAATGAACCAATATTTATATTATATATTTCCTCATTTTATATTTATTTTCTTGTCTAGTTTAGTTGGAGGTTTTAAGTTCCAAGAGCAGTAAGATCGAGTATGGTGGAAAAGTATGCAAACGGTGAAATTTTTGAGTAATTCTAGTTGGAGCTGATTCACAAGAGATTGAAGATAATCATATCAAGTTTTCAGCTCAAGATTCCCAGCCAATTGTTCCCAGTTTAAGAATGAAGAAAGCAGATGTTTCAAGCTTTCTAAGGACATCTCATTTATAAATCTAAGGACTTTTGGTCTACCAAATATTATGGCCAATTATGCCCACTCTAGCTAATAAAATAAGAAAGCAAATGCACCTTGTGCTTTGCTTTGTCATCAACACTCAGGAGAAAATTGGTTTTTTTATTCTGCTCATTGGCCTTTGGAGCAAAAGAAAAGTCGAGAGGAGAAAGTGGATAGCACAACTGCCCACTTCATTGACTAATAAAATAAGGCAACACACGGCAACAGAGAGGTGGGTAAAAGACGAATAGACGGATGGGAGTTTTTTGCAGAGAGTGCATAAAACGGCAGAAGGGAGAGCAGAGAGAAGAAAAATGGGGAGAAAACAGAAGGAGAGCAAAGAGCAGGAAATAAAGGGGTGTCGCAGCTCCAAATTTGAGGAGGAGAAGAAGAAGCATGCTCCTCTCTTTGAGGAGAAGATGATCAGAGAGCTCATCCTATAAAAAAAGGTTGTTTTCTTTCTTTGTTTTTAATGGATAATTCCTTATGTATTAAAACAAGTATGTGTAACTAATTTCCTTTTGCTAGAGTGAGGCCATGAGTCTTAACATGATTACATAGATTTCTCTTTCAATTGCTCAAGTGTTGTTACATGCTTGCTTTGATATTTTCAATCACTGAATTAAACTATATATGTGCCTTGATGCTTTATCACCATTAGGATGCTTAGCAAAGTCATCGGATGCAATTTTGAACGAATGTCACATTAAAATTGGTTATGCTTCTTGTGACTGAGGATTGTAATTTCTCCTAAGGTAAATATCATACTTTTAGGGATTACATGGTTTAACAAAAGGATTTTCACCAAGATTAATGAATCACTCATGTCTATATTTAATCCAAATGTCATGGATAAATTGCATGTAATGGTATGCGTTTTAGCTTGAATGTCACAAGTAAAACATACACGAGGAAAACCCAACCTTCAAAGCATGTGTGTTTTCGATTACTTAAGCAATTGGAAGAGCTACGTAGGAGTGCTGTTGGGAAAGGTTGAACTCTAGCGCCTTGTCAATCTAATTTTCTTCAATTACTTGTATTATCTTGAGTTTCTATATTTACTTGTTTTGTTTAGTTGGATCACTATTCCTATAAGCCAATTCCCATTTCAGATATTTGTTTAAGTCATGTATAGTAGTATTTAGTTTCGTCGAATTAGTTTAGTTCTTAGAGTTAACTAAGTTAAATACACAAAACTCGTAAATTGTTTATATCAGTCCTTGAGAAGATCGACCTTACTTGAGCCATTCTATACTACAAACACTTGTTCTCCTGCAAGAATGTTCTATGGTTTAACCCTTGTTTTACAAGTGGTAAAATCGCTATCAGAGCCTAATCGAGCTCAAGATCATCTTAAATGTTTTCGAGGTAGGGAATTCGTACTTGGAATCTTAGTTATAGTTAGAGACTCAAAGGTTTTAACTCTGGAAAACCTCTGTGCAATTCTCCAGTTTTCCGATGAAGATGTCTAGTGAAGCTTTATCAAATCCAGGATGGGTTCAACTCGAAATCTTCATGTTTTGGTAAGTTCTCTGAAGTTTTGGTTCCAAAAAATGGTGAAACAACAAACCCATTCCAAATCAGTCCCAAATCAACTCATATCAAGGATTAGATAAATTTCTAAACCTTGTTGGACAATTCTGTCAAAATTTGGATGAAGAATCGAGCTGATTTGAACTTTAGTTTGAGTTCTAAGTCTTTTCTATAGCTTTGGCAATGGTCAACGGCGTCGCCGTTAACTTTAATGGTGACAAGCAGTGGCATCCGTTAGACATAACATAATCTTCAATGGAAATTAGATATATTCCATTAAACCTTAAACTATATCCGAAGACCGGCTCGTGGCCACGGGCATGGTGACTACAGCTGTACTCGCATGACGGCGTGCAACGGCGGCACGTCCACTTGCGTGTGACAGTGTGTGACACCACCACGGAGGTTTGTGGTAGCGTGTGGGGGGACCCAGACCTACTTTAGGTTTTTTGATGTCCCGAATCGCGTAGTGCAGTCCGTTTAGGCTAATTCAAAGTTGTTAATCACGTTTAGATGATAAAATTTGTGAAATGTTATAATACTTTTAGTAAAAGCTAATTGTTATTTTATAGGTGCAATTATAAAGGTAACAATTATGGACAAAGGCACCTATTATGGATTATGCTCGCATTATCGATGAGTGGACATATTGGTGACTTATTTCCACCACTTGGTCAACATGTGATATTTCGTATAGCTATGGTTGTAAATTATGTATAGATGTTATATTTCTTGTGGAGGCTAGATTACTTATTGATACCGGTAGAGAACTCGGCTAGTAGACTAGCATACCCTACATGCTATACTTATGCTAGTAGATGCTAGTGTGATTAATTGAATACATGTATGATTACTAAACTACTGGTAGAATGATTTTGGTTCATGAATTGGTTATGATTGAGGAGGGCAATTGAGCGTAGCAGTAGTGCAGACTTCCTATTAGTTGGAGAGTTTCACTTTTGCTTTGTCGATATCGATTTATAGTCAATTGTACGAACTACTTTTGATTATATAAATGGCACAACACAATTGATAAGCTCATATTTATATATATTTTACATAAAATTCACTTGTCTTTTCTTAGTTAGTTCCTTATATTTTTGAGCTATTTACTATGTTTTTGTGTTTTGTGTGATTTATCAAGCAAAGAAAAGAAAAGTAGCACAAGTGAATTATTAAGTAACAAATTCGTCAAAACTGCCTGTGCAGATTATCTGAGTTTGGAAGCATGTTACAAACAACTCAGAATGAATGAGAGAATGAGCCTTATATGCATGGAAAGCTACGGATGTCTATTTTCTGGAGCAATTTACGGATTGTTAATCTCATTTTTCCTAGAAGAAGTTATGGGCATTGTAACACTGAAAGGTCAGAAAAGGGCTAAGCAGATTTGGCTAATAAAAAGAGAAAGGAAACACACACACATAGGCAGAAAATGGGTGGATTGTTGGCTAAAATAATGAAGAACATGTGTCTGCAAATGCAAAGGAAAAACACACACACATGGGCAAAGGAAACACACACACATGGGTAGGAATTGTGTGTGTTTTGTGGTTGAAATGATGAAGCATGTGTGTGTAAATGTAAAGGAAAACATGGCAGAAAATGTGTGTGTTTGGTGGTTGAAATGATGAAGCATGTGTGTGTAAATGTAAAGGGGAAACATGACAACACACACCCACACAAGCTGCACATGCAAAGGAAATGGAGTGGTCCTCTCTCAAGCCTATAAATACCACCTCCCATATTCATCAAAACAACATATTTTCTCCTTGCTTTGGCTGAAACTTCCCACCACCATTCTCTCTAATTTCAGCCAAAAAACCACCCCTAGCCACACCACCCATCAATCCTAAACCTTTCCATACCATTCCCCATCCATTCTACACCATAAAAACCACCCAAAACCGTCCAAAACCTCTAGTGCCGCTGCTTGCAAGGAAGGAAAGAGAAGGAACATCTTGTGCCGTGCCTATGCCCAAGCCTTGGGAGTGTTGGAGCGTTTCTAGGTGTTTTCTATCTTTGATTTCAATGTTTAAATTAAGTTATCTTTGTGTAATTGCGAGTATGAGGAACTAAACCCCCCTTGGCTAGGGGGGGATTCAAAACCATGTTTATGCTTGCTATATGATTTGATTACTTCCAATTGCGTTTCATGAATTGTGAATTTAATTTACTTATCTCTATGAATTAAAACTAATTTGTGTATGTTGGTTGAGAGTGCACGCTTAATTTTCATGCATAAGTTTGATGCTAGGATATAAGGAAGTTTCACCTAATCGTTATGAACTTATATTCATAAGTAGTAAAGGTTGTTGATCACAATCGTGTTAAGTAAATTCTTGGCATAAGTTTCATGCAATTCATAGTAACGAGTGCCTCGTCAATGTTTATGTTTTTCATAGAACTTAATGATTCTTGCGTGTATCTCTATTATGCAATTCATGTAGGGAACTTGTAGGGAATGTTTTGGGTTGTCGTATGCAATCATCCAACCTAATAACTTGTGGAAAAACTGAGGGTTAATTAGTGCAATTCACGGTTAATTTGGGGCGTTGAGTATTCATGGTTTGTCAAAGAGCAATTGGAAATCATTTTGTATGCAAGTATAACATGTGTGGAGAAGAACCCCTTAGCTAGCTTCTCATCCATTCAATTTGATCAATCTCGTTTTAAAACCTATTTTGTTTTACAAAGTTCTTGTTTTGTTTTCAAATTTGTCTAAAATCAATCCCCCTTTATTTTGTTGAGTCATATTAGTTAGAAATCAATTTAGTTTGTGTTTTTAAGTGTCTTGAGTCAAGTTATAACATATTTTCGTTCAAATTCTTCCTTAGTGTTCAAAACTGCCCAGATTGTGTTTTTAAGGCAATTTTGAGTGTTTAGGTGCTGTTTTGAGTCTTTTGGTTTGTTTTAGTGTTTTAAAGTATAGTTTTGCATTCTTTGAGTCTAGTTTAGTGTTTTAAACTTTGTTTTTACATTTTCAAGTCAGTTTCCAAGTGATTTAGCAATCCCTCCTAATCCCCAGCCTAGAACGATCCCTACTTACATACTTTACTACAATTGATAAAAGAGGGTTTAATTTGTGTGCTTATATATTTCGCATCAACAATACTTTTGTAATTTACTATTGTATGCACTACTGTTATGCTTTCATCAATGTGATATAAAAATGGAATTTAGTTCTAGGATGTGTCCCCAAGTGGGGAGGTTGTGCGAGAACTTACCTAATACTTTAAATAATTAATAAGTGGGCCTTTCGGTTCGAAATAATTCACATCACAATTTCCTTACTTATGCTTTGTCCTTTAGTTGATAGTATTTCGTCACCTTTATGGTGGGGTTTTATTATCAATTTAGTGTTGGCCAACACATTTTCACCCTTAGCTAGAAGTAGGGCTGGGCATGGGTCGGGCCGGGCCCAATTTTGAAGGGACCGAACCATACTTGGATTTAAAAGAAACGGGCCCGGCCGGGCCGGGTATAACAAATTCTAATCCAAGAACCAGACCTAACCTGGCCCATTTGAAATGGGCCGGGTCCACGGGTATTCTCTATTTTTTTTTGTCTCTTCTTCTTTTGCTCTCTCGAATCTCGATCGTTCCAGGAGATGTCGGTGTCCCTTCTACTCTCGCCTTCAAAATCAGATCCTCTGTTTCGCCATCGTGATCGATACCTACTAGAGATCTTTAAGATTTGCTGGGGTTTTTTTCAAATTTTCCAATACAACTACAACCAATTCACCGAAAATCTCAAAATTCAATATAACCTAGTTGATCTCCTCAAGAAAAACCTTCAAAGCAACAACCTTTAATAAAAAAATTGAATTTTAGACAACCCACCCAGATGACTAATTTCCTAAGATTGCATTACAATATAACCCAATTGATCAAAATCCAAAATTTAACAACATACCATAGTTTAGCTCTAAAGCAGTTATTGCATGCATGAGAAAAAAATAAGAAATTCCTTCTCTGGATCTTTTTTTTTTTACTTAGAATCCCCATAAACAGCTTGAAATTAAGAAACAAACCAGAGAGATAGCACCAATGGAAGACCTCAATAACTGGGTAAGCTTCGTACTATTTCCCCCAGTCGGTGAAGACGCCAATCTCCTTCTCCGTGAGGCCGTCGAGGGAGGCGATGCTGTCCTCATCCTTCCTGATGATCTTTGCCAGAACCTTAATGGCGTCCTTGCAGCGAACATCACGTATGGACCAACGAAGAAGCCGAAGTCACGACGACGAAAGGTGGTAGTCAGAGTCAGGAGAGAGACCTTCAGATTGATGCTTGAGTTGGGGATTCAAGATCAAGATAGGGGAGTCCATTGACTAATGAAATATCGATAGAGGGGAGAGAGAGAGACCGAGAATAAGATTTGTTTTAAATCAATGGTGGAGATTTAATCTCCATATAATGGACGGTACCAACGGTCTTGGCTGGGGGCCTTTTTTAGAAATCTAAAACCGGCCCGCCCCGTCCCATTTTGAGTTTACAAAATTTGTACTTGCCCCGTACCCACTTAGAACTGACTAGACCAGGCCCACCATGCGGGTCCTAGGCCCGTTTGCCCAGCCCTACCTGGAAGGCTATTAGGGTCGGCGTGTTTCAGTTTGGTATCAGAGCATGGTTAGTATAATATACATTCGCATCGGATGATGCCAGTATTTGTGCTACAATTTTAACGTCAACTTAACAGAAAATTCTATTTAGGTGTAAGTGCTGTACCCGGTTTACGGCAGTTAGTTGAGGCGTTAGCCCAACTAATTCCATTGGAAAACTAAAGTCATGCTCAGACAGAGATTGTCGTGAGTCATGAAGCCTATTCAATTGATGACCAAAGGTCAGATGAAAAACCCTAATTTTGGCTGAATTACAGGAATAATGTCGTGGAAGTTATGAGATGTCTGGAGAATGAGGTGTGCACCACGACATTTTCATGTCAAGAGTGCTAAGAAGTTTTGAAAAGTAGAAAAGAGGACGATGTCAATGAACACATTTGCGATATGGGAATTGTTCAAGGTAAAAACTCAAGATTAATTTCTTAAGTCCTAAATTTCACATGATAGAGACGAAAGTTTCCATCGCTTGAGTAAGGAGACATGTCGGTAGCCGATTAAGAGCAGGACTTTCGGAGATTTATTAAGTTGTGTCTGGGATTCAGAAATAACATGAAGAAAATGAGAACTAGTTTATAGTGGAATTAACCCGGTATTTTGTGTTTATTCTGTGGTTTATGGAGTTATTTAGGAAGCTGCTTTCTGCTTAGCTCAGAAAGCGGAGCAAGTAGTAATTGTAAGAAGAAAGAAAAATAAGCAGTGAAGACGGCGTTTAAGAACAAATTTTGAGGTCTACAAATGGTGGATCTAATTTGACTACTCCTCGGTGAGTAGGGTTTGGATTGGTAATACACTTTCCTTGAGAATGGATCTCGGAGTGGTTTCTCCTCAGAAGGATCTTATTTCCTTATGCACTACATGTTTCATTTACCACAATGGCAACGGTTGGAACGAAACAAGTTTATATTTTAATGATGGTCAAATAGGACATTATTGGAAGAATTTCTGAATACTAAGTTGAATATTGGGATGCCCTTTGGTATGACTTAGTATTCGGACTATGGTCATGGATGATCGGTCTATCTATTAGTTCAATCAACTTACTTTTCCAAGATCAACAACCTTTTCGACAGTGACAAACTTAAAGTGTAACTTTGAATGGACGTGGCTTAGGCGGAAGACAAGATAGGAGAAATGAAGAACAATGTGCATGCGGTGGTCACAACTCGACTAGAGTCAGCAATTCGGAAGACACAACATAGGGACACGTGTTGTTAGGAACCAGCAGTAGGCTTTTGAATATTCGAACATGATGACGGATAAATGGGAGTCTTACGTGGATATTCTACTTGGATATTTTTACTTTGTATTCCTTTTCCTATTCTTTTCTAGATGGCGCGTCTTCCCAGTGGGTGGCGGCGCGTGGGGACCCCGAGACCTGCTTTAGATTTTTGGACGACCCAAATCAATTGACACAAAGTTGAATATCAGAGTACGAAACGAACAAGACTACAAAATAATAAGAATATTATTAAACAAACTAGAATGCCGAAATGGCTACAAAACCCTAAGAGGCTACATTGTGAATGACTTGTTTTCTAATGAATAACAAAGCACTCTAGTTATAATAAACTAACTCTAACCCTAATGCTAATAGGCTAGGCCCAAACTAAACTTATAAGAAAACTGAAACAAAATAATACCTAAAATACTAATATATTCCAACACACAATCCGTAGGCTAATTCAAAGTCATTAATCACGTTAGGAGATGAAATTTGTGAAATGTTAGAATATGCTTAGTAAAGCTAAGTGTTATATTTATCGGTACAATTATAAAGGTTACAATTATGAACAAAGGTACCTATTATGGATTACACTCGCATTATCAATGAGTGGATCCCTTCAAAAACTACATTTCCGATTAAATGGCTTTGAGAAATGATTTATTTATCTAGTCTTTAAATGAGACTCAAATAGAAATTTATTTATGATGAATTTATATGTTTTGAAGCTAGTCACGGATGAGACATATAAAATTGGTCAATGGTCATAAAATCGACTTTGTCCATATTAGTGATTTATTTTCACCACATGGTCATCATGTGATATTTTATATAGCTATCTTCGACTGTAATAGCCTAATTTGGCCGCCTTGGCTTCGAGCTTACAAGTAGCCGAATGATTGCCCTAAACTCTTTCATGTATTTCCTAGAAGACTTGAACCATGGATAGGGTAAAGAAAACCCTCGTTTGTAGAGTTTGTTGTCAATAATGGTGTACCTAGCCACTCAAAACCATAGACACTGGGATTCATATATGTCTTCAAGGAATGACCCATGACATATGTCGTCAAATATTTGGGTCATCCAAATGTCTTTCTCGTTCAACTCTGCCACCGAGCTCTTAGGGCATAGGATACTAGGTTCCTCTAGGTGCTCAATAAATATCGAGCGCTTAATCTCCCCCTCAAATGCAGATGTCAGCCTCACCTTGTGTAAAGCTTTACCAACTTCCTTGCTGCTTTCACGTAAGCCACCATGTTTCCGTCTCAGGACTTGAACTCATCATTTATCTTATTCACCACCAATTGTCAATCGCTATAAACTTAGACGTGCTTGGCCTTTAGCTCCAGAGCAAGTTATAGTCCTGTTCGGGTTGGATTTCTAGATCTGGTCCCTTGCACAACCCCCTGGGAAAATGGCTATTTCTTGCCTGTCGGGCAAGATCTTGCTTCTTGGTATGCTGCAAAATGAGTTTATAGTTAGTTTGAAAGGTGCCTTTGTGGGTCATTTGGTGTAGGCCTTGAGGATCACAATCAAAACTAACAAAGATCTGAGCGTGCCACTGTTATCTTTGTATAATAGATTGTTGAATAGGTGTAAATTAGGTTGGTTACTTGTGCCTTAAGTTATTTAGACTTCTTATTTTTCAAAGGATTGTCACATATGGGTTAAGTATGCATGAAGTTCTTTTTCTTGCCTTGTAAACAAGGACTTTTAATTCATAACATTGTATGTCCAAGATGAAGGGGGTTCTGGTCCTTTCCAACCATTTCCTCGATCAAAGTTTGCTTTAATGAAAACAGGTTCATTAACTTATCCATATTTGATTTGCAAAATGAAACTTTTAAGTGTAAAACAGTTGAAAATGATTTAAATACATGAAGGAAAATGCATTAAACGACATATCTACTACATATAAATACAAACAAAAGAGCTTCGGGCAAGATTTAACCTTGTCGGGCAAGGTTAAACTTCTTGCAACCACTTCTCTTTGTGTTTATACAGGTTTGTATACTAAGGGGGATGAAAAGTAAATAGGATTTACTAGAGGGAATCAATACTACAACACTAAGGGAAGGTAGCAGAGCTTCTAAACTCGACAAAATACGGCTTTCTAAAGGGAAATACAACTAAAAAGGGTAGAATATGGACAAAGTGTAGCTTTTTGAGTACGAACTTGTTTGAGAACAAAGTTTGGATGTCCTTCGATTGATTGGTTGAGTGTCCTTGTCTCTGGTATCTTTCTCTGCTTTTATAGACAATTTGCCCCGACTGTCCCATTTTTGCCTTTAACTGATAACTTTTGAAGGGCAGTGAGTGATCACTTATTTACTCATCCATACCCTTAAAAAGTGCTTTTTGGCTGGTGGTGAGGTGCTTTATGTTGCCCATCACTTCAAACATAGGGATATGGTTTATGCCTTTGCTGAAATAGCTTTTAATTCTTCTCGGGCTTACCGACTTGTCCAAGCCTAATCTTCTATTTGCTTTTGCATCTTTGGGCCTCCATTATCATAAAGCCCACGATCTCTAACATTAACTAACTGTCCGTTAAATAACCTCTATTTAAATTTCCTCGGTTATCACTTTCAACAAACTCATCTCTTTGAATTTCCAGAACCCTCGAACCTCTTGCATTCTCAGCCATTTCTTGCCCTTTGCCTTCAATCACTGCTATTTTTCTCCTTCAAAATCAATTATGGCCCCCAAACTACGCCCTGCATGTGAATCTGGAGAGGGGATCGTCAATTTGCGCAGCTAGTTCAACAACCTTCATCGCCTTCGGGCTGGCCTGAACCTGTCCATCTTCTTCGAGGAAGAAGGGGTACACTCTCTAGGGCCTGCCTAGACTGCCCTGAGTCCCAGTTGCAATGGCAAACAACATGCCTACTACTAATTGGTTTACCCCCAACCTCCATTCCACCAAGGATGGGATTTCTGAAGGAAATTTTGTGAAAAACATGTTCATTTAAGCAACATCTATAGCATGCAATTAACAATTAAAAGGCGGAATCATGCTTGTATGCACTTAAAAACAAAACATTAACCATGAAATTCAAAGCCTAGTAGATTGGTGAACCAAGACTCAACTCAAATCAAAGTGAGTTGAGAAATTTATACCTTTGTAGATTCCTCTTTGCATAAGCAAAGGCTAATCACCCAAGCAGAGGGCCTTCATTCCTTGCTTCTTAGATCCATGGATTTGGATGGAAGAATATGTTTCTCCAAGTTCTCAAAATAGAGAACCTCTAAGTCTCCATACTAAGGTAAGATGTGAAGAAGAGATGAGTGACCTTGGAGGAGAAAGATTACTAGCTAATCCCTCCAAGGGTGGCCGGCCTCTTTAGAGAGAAAGGAGAGCTTGTGTTCTCTTCTTTTCTCCAAAAGAAACCCTAAATGAATTTTGGCTATAAAGTCATATTTATACCTTTATTCATTGGAGTGGTAAACTTGTAATTAAAGCAAGTTCACTACCCTTCCTCTAAATGGCCGGCCTTAGGGTATTATTGAGCTATTTGGGCCTTTGTGAATCATTATTCATTAAATTGTCATACAACTTAAGTCAATGGACTTGACATTCAAAGCCCATTGGGCCTTAAGGTCCAATACTATCCCGAGGTCTTTAACGAACTTATTCGTTTGATTAATTAACATATTAATTAATCTTTGCCATAAATAATTAAACCATTTAATTATTCTTACTCATCTCCGTTGTTTCTTCAATCTCTACCTTACACGGTGTACGATCCATTAGGTTCCTTTTAACGAGGCAGTGGGCGATTAAAACTCTTTCAAATCGATTGTGAATTGAAACTTACTTTCAATTCTCCCTTTAGTGTTTATACACGTTTAGGGCTTCCACAAACCATGAGTGACACCTAGCAGTATGTCATTGTTACCCAAGCTAATCAGAAGAGGTGGAGAACCTATTCAGTTTAGGATTACAATGCAATACGGTCTTTCTCTAATACAATACTCTTGACCACATTGTTTGGTTTGATAGTTTAATCATGTCTACTATCCAATGTGATTCATTTACTTATATGATTACCTTGAATGTGATTTGGAACGACTTCCTAAATCTCATTCGTACTCTGGCCAGAGATTCTTAATCATATCATAGAGTATTCTCCCTAAAACGGTTTGAAGGTTAGAGATCCCTTGTTGCGCATTTACTTGCCTCCATGGCTAAGTGACTTAACCCCAACTATGCCGTGGACACCCTCGGACGGGGTGACTTTGACATAGTCAAAGATTAAGGACCTAACCACAAGACAACTATGATGCCTCAGGTCAAAAGACTACTTTGCATTATCCCAACCATGAGTTCTCATGTGACATGAGTATGAGAACTCCTCGTTGATTGTGTTCAGTGAACTCATTCGCTATTGAGCACCTACATGCTTGTCTTGGTGTCAATCACACCAATGACTCGAGACTAGTCACTCTCACTAAGAGAAGATATAGCATGTACTGATCTTAACGGACTGTCAATGCCCAAGTGGCAATCCTATGATCAGGAACGTTTAGGATATGTATACGAAAGAGAATGGTCTCATTAATCTAACTTGTTTAAATTACATTCTCTTAATTACATATTCCTTGGACTTATAGTTTAAGCATATAACATTTATATGAGACGGCTTAAAACAAAAATCTTTGCCCTTGATATTAAACTAGATTAGTTTAACATGTGAAATATTCGTAAAGTATCATCATATGATTGGTTTTAGGGCACATTTCCAACAATTTCTGCCTCCAAGTGGTCAAATTTCAGGGAGGTTTCCCTCTTATGAAGGATGAAGGATGAACCTTGGTCTCAATGGGTGGACGAGCTAGAACCCATTTGGAAGAAAAAATGGATGGCGAATGACATCTACGAGGTGATCATGATGTCAAAGATCATCGTCCCAGTCAAACACGACCTCTTGTCAACTGCCTTGCTCTTCTAGAACAATGAGACCAACACATTCGACTTTAAAATGGATCCCATGACTTCCATGATCTTAGACATGGCACAAGTCTTTGGCCTAAGGCCTTCGAGCAGATGTGTGAATATCACACATAACTGGTCTTCGCCTTCTCGCCCGACCGCTGAAAGCTCGGAGGCCTCCAATGTAATCATTTATCTGGAGTACAATTCCTCCACCTTCAAAAGCTATGAGACATCCTTCGCAGGCTTCATTCCTTTTGCCAAGAAGATGTTCAGCCCGCCTTCCCCAATTGCAGACAGAGCCCAAGAACGCATGTATTTCCTTATTTTTTGGTTGAATAAGCATATGTTCCTCAACAAATCGGGTGAAGTTGGAGTAGATCCCCTTTGTGAAGGCACTACACTCATTTGATGATGTTACCACAGGGTCATTCATCCTAGCACATCTCTATCACCTTCTCCACGAAATGACCAAGTGCGAGCCATTTGAGACCAACGTCAAAATGACTACTTGGATAATGCAGCTCTGGCTCCAATGGTACTTCATCGAGTTTCGGGCTACTAATTTGGAGTTCCCCGAAGGTGTAGTTCCAACCTAAATCTTGGCAGAGGCTCCTACCACAAATCACTCCACACTGACCTACCTTTACTTTTTCAGAATTTGTCAAACTCAAGCAGATTTGGAATGGGGGGCCTCTATGCTTAGGAGGTACCATTGGTTATCGGACCAACTCTTCCAGGATTCTTTTAAGGATGATGCCAGTAGCTCATGCAAAGAGAAATTTGTCAGCTGCATGCAACAAAATGACCTGGCCTTGGGGGTTTGAAGTGACAGAGTAAGGTACGAGCACAGGCTAGAAGTTTACCACCCCAACTTCTGTGGTGGACAACTAGGATTCAGACAGGTAATTTCAATGCCCTTCTTTAACTCCCTTCACTATGAGACCTCATATAGCCTCCGTTCTCCCTTCAAGGTCACCTGTCAGGCAACGCGGCGCAACCTTAAGGTGATGAGTAGGATTTCCCACAAGCCCGTGGCCCTAAAATTCAAGTGCACTCCTCAGTTTTCCACTTGGTAGGAGGCCAAATGGATGAAAAAGTACGATGAAGACATCAGGGAGGCCCATGACAGACTCTTCGGACAAGTCTTCTTTAAATTTCTCCCCAAGAAGAACGAGTTCGAGAGCTGAAATGAGGCTATCAACCAAAATAATCATCTTATACTTGTAGATAAGTCACCTTGCTTCTGTTGTCCTCTTCTACATGATGCTTTGATAGTCTGTTGTTAGCTAATTCTTTTCTTGATTTTGCAGCCCAAGGCAATACTGAGAAAGTGGATGTTGGGCAAAAAGAGGAGACTGATGATGCCCTGGTCCTTCAAGAGGCTGCTGCAGAGGCCGCTGGGTAAGAAGTAGGGTTCAACCATGTTTCTAGGGATGCTAGGGACATCTTCAAGCTATTCAGTGAATCAGAGGCTGAAGCTGGGCCTGAAGTTAAGATAAGGGCCCTCGTCGAGCGAGGGCTTCTGTGGTGGAGTCATCAGAGTCTGAGCCTGATGAGGGTCTTAAGCTCAACTTGCCTAACCCGAGAGGTACCCCTACAAAGAAAATGACTAGGTCTCAGATTTCCCAGGTCTCTAAACCCTCATCTGCCCATCCAGTTGAAGTGGGCAAGAAGAAACAAAAATCCTTCAGTAAGTGATGCAGCGTTGGTTCCTTTCTTTTAATTTTGATTTTGCTAAGTTTTGAACTAATCCCCTATGTTTTTTTTAATTAGGGCCTTATGTCACTAAGAAACCTGCCCCCACTTCCAAAGAGTCGTAGTCGGGTGCAAAAGTGCAACTAAGTGACAAGGAGGTCTTCACAAAGATTCTTCAGGAGTTAAAAGTATAATCTCTCAAACCTTAAGTACTAAATTAATTTTGAAGTTCTCTCTCCTTCATATTCTTGCTAATTCTTTGTTGTATGTCAACACAGGAAACCAAAGCAAAGGGAACCTCGTAGCCTGAGCCTTCTTCTACTCCAGCCTAATCTACGCACTTTTCCCCTCCTCAGGCTAAGCCCTCAGAGGTACAATTATTTCCTTCAATATTGGCAAAGTTGTATTTCTAAATTCTAAAGGCTTAATATTTACTTATGTTATTTTCTAGGCAAGGGGAGGCACTTCTACATCTCAATTCGGGTAAACACCAACTTCTAATTCTTTCACTTCTCCTCATGTAATGGTGGTGACCCCTACTTTTCAGTTCAATCCCATAACTTAGGAGATGCTTCATTACGTGAAGGATGACAGCACTTCTATAAGTTTTTTTCCTTAAGTCCTTCTCAGGTTTCTTTTAAGTTTCTTCATTAACTTAGAATTTGTATTGTCTTTGCTAGTCTTCTCTAGTGCACGAAACCACCCATCAATCAACACCAACCTTTAAGGAGCCTATAGTCCCCGAGATACATGTTGTCTCTAAGGTGACTAGCCCTAAGGCTCCCCAAGCTTCCTCTCGGGCCAGCTAGCCTACTTCTGTTGGAAATGTGCCCTAAAACCAATCATATGACGATACTTTACGGATATTTCACAAGTTAAACTAATGTAGTTTAAATATAAAGGGCAAAGATTATTGTTTTAAGCCGTCTCATATCAATGTTATATGCTTCAACGATAGGTCCAAGGAATATGTGATTGGGAGAATGCAATCTAAAGAAGTTAGATTCATGAGACCATTCTTTCATAGCACATCCTAAATGTGCCTGATCATAGGATTGCCAATTGGGCATTGACAGTCTGTTAAGATCAGTACGTGTTGTGTCTTCTCTCAGGGAGAGTGACTAGTCTCGAGTCATTGGTGTGTGTGACATCAAGACAAGTACGTGGGTGCTCAATAGAGAATGAGTTCACTAAACACGATCAACGAAGAATTCTCATATTCATGTCACATGAGAATTCATGGTTGGGATAATGCAAAGTAGTCCTTTGACCTGAGGCATCATAGTTGTCTAGTGGTTAAGCCCTTGATCTTTGATTATGTCAAAAGTCACTCCAAAAGGAGGGTGTCCACGGCATAGTTGGGGTTAAGCCACTTAGCCATGGAGGCAATTAAATGCGCAACAAGGGATCTCTAACCTTCAAACTGTTTGAGGGAGAATACTCTATGATATGATTAAGAATCTCTGGCCAGAGTATGAATGAGATTTAGGAAGTCGTTCCAAATCACATTCAAAGTAATCATATAAGCATGATAGGAGCATATTTATGCGACTTAGTTGGCTTGTTCTTAAGCATTTATGTTGTTTTTCTTTAGTTATTTTAGTGTTTAAAGTCATTTTCGTGCAATTTCAGGTTTAGAGACGAAGTATGCAAAGAAGTGCAAAATGGAGCATTTTAGAGCAAAATTGAGCTAGAATGGAGTGTATGCTAATGGAGCACAAGGAATGGACGAGTTTGAAGGTCAAAGGAGCTTAAGAAATGAAGAAATGAAAGTGAAGAACAAAGAATTCAGATTTGGAAACCAAAGTTTCTAAAGTTGGAAGTTTCTATTCTTGGAGGTTTCCATTTTCGAGAGTTTCTATTCTTGGTTTTGGGCTTTTAGATGACCTAAACCCTAATTCCTTGTGGACCCTAACCCTAGCCGCACCTAGGCCTCTAGAATATCTGATTTCCTTGCCTTGCAAGGCATTCTAGAAGGCCCATCTCTAAACCCTAACCCTAGCCGCACCTTAGGCCTTATTCCCACTAAAAATCTGATTGTTTTAACCTAATTTCTGGTGGATTTGGGCTTCTAGAAACCCTAATCTGATTACCCTAGGGTTTTGGATGCCTATATATACTCATTATAACCCCTAGATCAGATCACCACCTCTCATACATAATCATTCACGCCAGAAATCTGCCCTTGCATTCTGCCGCACCTTCCCATCACCAAAATCCCAAAATTCTGCCCAAAAATCATCCCTAGCCGTACCCCCATCAACCCTAAACCTTTCCCTACCATTCACCATCCATTCTACACCCTAAATACTACCCAAAACCTGTTCTAAACTTCTCTGCCGCAGCAAGGAGGAAAGGGAAATCATTGATGATCTTGCTGCCAAGTTGGAGCCTTCTAGGTGTTTTCTTTCTTTGGGTTTTAATTTCTAAATTTATGTATCTTTGCTTTGCGAGTATGAGGAACTAAACCCCCCTTGGCTAGGGGGGGATTCGAAACCATGTTTATGCTTGCTATATGATTTGACTACTTCTAATTGCGTTTCATAAGTTGTGATTTCAATTTGCTTATCTATGTGAATTAAAACTTATTCTTGTATGTTGATTGAGGGTCGACACTTAGTTTGCATGCATGAATTTGATGCTAGGATATAAGGGAATTTCACCTAATCGTTATGAACTTATATTCACAAGTAGTAAAGGTTGTTGATTACAATCGTGTTAAGTAAATTCTTGGCATAAGTTTCATGCAATTCATAGTTACGAGTGCCTCGTCAATGCTTATGGTTTTCATAGAACTTAATGATTCTTGCTTGTATCTCTATTATGCAATCATGTAGGGGACTTGTGGGGAATGCTTTGGGTTGTCGTATGCAATCATCCAATTCAATAACGTTAGGAAAATGTGAAGGTTAATTTAAGCGGACCTAATTAACTTGGGGCGTTGAGAATTCATGGGTTATTGAAAAGCAATTGGAAATCGTTTTGAATGCAAGTATAACATGTGTGGAGATGAACCCCTTAGCTAGCTTTCTATCCATTCAATTCAATCAAATTCGTTTTAAAATCTGTTTTGATTTACAAGTTTATGTTTTGTTTTCAATTTCGTAAAAGTCAAATCCCCCTTTGTTTTCAAGTGTCAAATTAGTTAGAGAGTGTGTTAGTTTGTGTTTTTAAGTGTTTTGAGTCAAGTTAAAACCTATTTTCGTCAAAATCTTGTTTAGAGTTCAAAACTGCCCAGAAAGTGGTTTTAAGGCAGTTTTGAGTGTTTTTGTGTTATTTTGAGTCTTTTGGTTTGTTTTGGTGTTTTAAGTTATAGTTTTACATTCTTTGAGTCTAGTTTACTGTTTTAAACTTTGTTTTTACGTTTTTGAGTCAGTTTTCAAGTGATTTAGCAATCCCTCCTAATCCCCGGCCTAGAACGATCCCTACTTACATACTTACTACAATTGATAAAAAGAGGGTTAATTTGAGTGCTAGTTAATATCATATCAAATTTTGGCGCCGTTGCCGGGGATTAGCAACATTGCTAATCCCTTGGATTGTTTATTTTAGTTTGTTTTAATTCGTCCAGATTCTGAGTTTGTTTTGTTTCTTGTTTTAGGTACTAGTTTATGACTCGGAGTTCTCATCCGATTCGTGAACACATCTTGGACTTTGACGACGATTTTGAGAGGACTTTGAGAAGGAATAGGAATCAACAAGATCAAATTCCTGAACCTGAGCGTGAGGAACATCCCATTGAAGAAGATGACCAACCCACGGCAAGAGTGGGTGAAGAAGAGGAAGTTATGGCACAAGACAATCGTACAATCAAGGAGCTTTCGGCTTTGGGATTGGACAATGCCGCACCCCTATGCATTTAATACCCAGCGGCTGCCCAAGGAAAGACCGAGGAATTCAAGTTGAAGTCAAGTTTGCTACACCACATTCCGAAGTACCATGGTTTGTCCATGGAGGATCCTAACAAGCATTTGAAAGAATTCGAGGTGGTGTGTTCAAGCATGACTCCAATCAACGTGGATGGGAGCATATTGAAGATGAAGGCCTTTCCCTTTTCTCTCTTGGAAAAGGCGAAAGATTGGTTATACGAATTGGCTCCCGGAACTGTCACATCATGGGAGAGCATGAAACGGGCCTTCTTGGAGAAGTTTTTTCCAACTTCTCGAGTCATCCTCCTACGAAAAAGGATAAGTGGAATTCAACAAGATGAAGGGCAGGAATGTTCAACACTCATCAAGACGAAAGTACCTCGAACTACCATCGAGGAAGGAATTGGAGTGAACAACAAGGGGAGCACGGCCCCACCCCTGAAGTCACCAAATCTGGCCGAGTGCACTCCTTGTGCATCTGTCCAGAGTGCTACCATTTCTTTGCCGTACAAAGGTAAGCCACCTATTCCAATTTCGATTCCCATTTCAACTAATAGGTTGTTACCTTGTATGGTGCAGGTACCAAATCGAAGACAACGTGGTGGGAGAGTTCGTGTTGATTTCGAGAAGCAAACCATGACAATAAGAAAGGATCATTATCCCATCCCATTCAAGGACCCAAAAGATGAAGTATTTCGTAGGTCAGATTGTGGAAACAACCCTCAATGCTGTGGGGTTCCATAAACCTTCAATAGAGCATCGTCCGGCTGGAAGACGTTAAAGCAAGCGCTTATTGGGAGGCAACCCATGCAAATAAAGAGGACCTAGGAAGCTCCGGCATCATCATCAGATTTGCGTTTCTAAACCCTACTCTTTATTGCTTTTACTTTGCCATATTTGTCATGTTTGCTAGTTGTGTTATTTGCTTGTTTTTGTGTGAGTCTATGTTTGAAACATTGAGGACAATGTTTGGTTTAAGTGTGGGGGGGTGAACAAAGTGTTTTTGTTGCAAAATTCGTAGGATTTTACCACCTAACATTTCAAAGGTTGTTTTTCATTGTTTTTAAGTGTTTTTAGAAAGTTTTGATGTGTTTTTATGTGGCTTTACCAGAAAATACGAAAATTCAAGAAAAAATTGAAAAAAGTTTTGAAAAAACCCAAAAAAAGAGTCGTTTTACAGTTGTTTTTGTTTGTTTGTGTCGTAGACTACCTTCCAACACAATGATGAGGATTTGATTTTTAATTGCATGACCGTTAAAGAAAGTTACAAACATGGATGGAAGTTTGATATGCTCTTTTGTTTATGCTTGGTCATCGTTGTTGTTTATGAATTCACATATAATCACAAAGAAAAAAATCAGTTTTTGTAATATGCTTGAAGGAAGTAACTCAAACTAACGCTACAACCTTGTGAGACTTGAGCCTAAACGTTTATGTGGAGAGTTAAAATCTGTGCATTGTTGTTTTCTAAAGTCGTTGCATGATCTCGTTATTCTTTGCTTGGTTATTACTTAGAAGGTGTTTCATCATTTAGTTCCAAATGCTAGAACTCATGCCAATTTCATTCAAAACATGTTATTGAATTACATAACACATATTCAAGATGAAGTTAGTAGTCACCACCATAGCCAAAAAGCCTTCATTCCATGCAGTAGTTTTTGTAGGCTTTAACCCCGTTGAGCCTTGTTTAGCCTATGTTTTCTTCGTTAACCTACATTATCCTCACCTAGCCTAGATTAGGACCATCCATACCTTCGTTCTTGAAGCATAGTAATGAATGACTCAAAATGAATTCCTTTTGGTCATTGTTGGCAGAAAACAAGTGTGGGGGAAGTGAGTTTTGTTGTGGGTGTGCCAAAGTCTTGAATGAGGCACGAAAAAGAAAAGAAAAAGAAAAATTTCGTGGGAAATAAAAAGAAAAAAAAAAGAAAGAAAAAGTTGTGAAAAGAATGAAAAGGAGTTGAAAAGATGTGAAAAAGAGTTCTTAAGTGTTGTTTGTTGAAGGAAGGGTCCAAAACAATGAATTCGGCCCTAATTGTTGTTGAATCTTCCCTTTTGTGTTTAAAAGTTAATTTCTGCATGCTAATGGGAATTCTGAGTACGATTTCATTGTTTTGCTTACTATTGCTTAAAGAACGTTTGTTTTCCCTATCCTTTCGTTGTTAGCCAACTCCCCTAGCCCCGTTACAACCCTTGACTTTAATCTTGAGTGTTATCTGTTTCAATTTGTGGAGTTTAAAATTGGTATGAGCATATGGTGTCACTGGTTCTCGCATCTAAGTAGTAGCATTCCATTCATGAGATTATATCTAAACATGCTTATTAACTCCGAAAAGTGCTTTCTTTGTTATACATATATGTGAGCATTCGTTTTCATGTTTACATCAATCTTCTCACATATAACTAGTATAGGGTGTGTAGTCAGAAAATCTGAGTGAAAATTGAGTGCATATCTAGTAAGGAATTGAGCACATTCTCTAAGGCATGTTACTACATTCAAAATCATGTTTTAATTGGTTAAATGTGAACTAGTACGTGGTGACTATGATTAAGTATGTGCTTAAGTGTGAAGATGACTAAAATCTGTGGGAGTGATGATTTTTAACATGTCATGTGCATTGGAAATCCCTGAGGCAAATGTTGGAAGGTTTAGATTGTGTTTTTGTTTTGTTTGGTTTCTTTGTTTTGCTCGAGGACTAGCAAAAGCTAAGTGTGGGGGAATTTGATAGGAGCATATTTATGCGACTTAGTTGGCTTGTTCTTAAGCATTTATGTTGTTTTTCTTTAGTTATTTTAGTGTTTAAAGTCATTTTCGTGCAATTTCAGGTTTAGAGACGAAGTATGCAAAGAAGTGCAAAATGGAGCATTTTAGAGCAAAATTGAGCTAGAATGGAGTGTATGCTAATGGAGCACAAGGAATGGACGAGTTTGAAGGTCAAAGGAGCTTAAGAAATGAAGAAATGAAAGTGAAGAACAAAGAATTCAGATTTGGAAACTAAAGTTTCTAAAGTTGGAAGTTTCTATTCTTGGAGGTTTCCATTTTCGAGAGTTTCTATTCTTGGTTTTGGGCTTTTAGATGACCTAAACCCTAATTCCTTGTGGACCCTATCCCTAGCCGCACCTAGGCCTCTAGAATATCTGATTTCCTTGCCTTGCAAGGCATTCTAGAAGGCCCATCTCTAAACCCTAACCCTAGCCGCACCTTAGGCCTTATTCCCACTAAAAATCTGATTGTTTTAACCTAATTTCTGGTGGATTTGGGCTTCTAGAAACCCTAATCTGATTACCCTAGGGTTTTGGATGCCTATATATACTCATTATAACCCCTAGATCAGATCACCACCTCTCATACATAATCATTCACGCCAGAAATCTGCCCTTGCATTCTGCCGCACCTTCCCATCACCAAAATCCCAAAATTCTGCCCAAAAATCATCCCTAGCCGTACCCCCATCAACCCTAAACCTTTCCTTACCATTCCCCATCCATTCTACACCCTAAATACTACCCAAAACCTGTTCTAAACTTCTCTGCCGCAGCAAGGAGGAAAGGGAAATCATTGATGATCTTGCTGCCAAGTTGGAGCCTTCTAGGTGTTTTCTTTCTTTGGGTTTTAATTTCTAAATTTATTATCTTTGCTTTGCGAGTATGAGGAACTAAACCCCCCTTGGCTAGGGGGGGATTCGAAACCATGTTTATGCTTGCTATATGATTTGATTACTTCTAATTGCGTTTCATAAGTTGTGATTTCAATTTGCTTATCTATGTGAATTAAAACTTATTCTTGTATGTTGATTGAGGGTCGATACTTAGTTTGCATGCATGAATTTGATGCTAGGATATAAGGGAATTTCACCTAATCGTTATGAACTTATATTCACAAGTAGTAAAGGTTGTTGATCACAATCGTGTTCAGTAAATTCTTGGCATAAGTTTCATGCAATTCATAGTTACGAGTGCCTCGTCAATGCTTATGGTTTTCATAGAACTTAATGATTCTTGCTTGTATCTCTATTATGCAATCATGTAGGGGACTTGTGGGGAATGCTTTGGGTTGTCGTATGCAATCATCCAATTCAATAACGTTAGGAAAATGTGAAGGTTAATTTAAGCGGACCTAATTAACTTGGGGCGTTGAGAATTCATGGGTTATTGAAAAGCAATTGGAAATCGTTTTGAATGCAAGTATAACATGTGTGGAGATGAACCCCTTAGCTAGCTTTCTATCCATTCAATTCAATCAAATTCGTTTTAAAATCTGTTTTGATTTACAAGTTTAGGTTTTGTTTTCAATTTCGTAAAAACCAAATCCCCCTTTGTTTTCAAGTGTCAAATTAGTTAGAGAGTGTGTTAGTTTGTGTTTTTAAGTGTTTTGAGTGAAGTTAAAACCTATTTCGTCAAAATCTTGTTTAGAGTTCAAAACTGCCCAGAAAGTGGTTTTAAGGCAGTTTTGAGTGTTTTTGTGTTATTTTGAGTCTTTTGGTTTGTTTTGGTGTTTTAAGTTATAGTTTTACATTCTTTGAGTCTAGTTTAGTGTTGTAAACTTTATTTTTACGTTTTTGAGTCAGTTTTCAAGTGATTTAGCAATCCCTCCTAATCCCCGGCCTAGAACGATCCCTACTTACATACTTACTACAATTGATAAAAAAAGGGTTAATTTGAGTGCTAGTTAATATCATATCAAAGCACACGAATCACATTGGATAGTAGACAGGAATAAACTATCAAACCAAACAATGTGGTCAAGAGTATTGTATTAGACAAAGACCGTATTGCATTTGTAATCCTAAACTGAATAGGTTCTCCACCTCTTCTGATTAGCTTGGGTAACCATGATATGCTACTAAGTGTCACTCATGGTTTGTGGAAGCCCTAAACGTGTATAATCACTAAAGGGAGAATTGAAAGTAAGTTTCAATTCACAATCGATTTGAAATGGTTTTAATCGCCCACTGCCTCGCTAAAAGGAACCTAATGGATCGTACACCGTGTAAGGCAGAGATTGAAGAAACAATGGAGATGAGTAAGAATAATTAAATGGTTTAATTATTTATGGCAAGGATTAATTAATATGTTAATTAATCAAACGAATCAAGTTCATTAAAAGACCACGGGTTAGTTTTGGGCCTCAAGGCCCAATGAGCTTCGAACGTCAAGCCCATTGACTTAAGTTGTATGACAACTTAATGACAAATAATTCACAAAGGCTTTAAAAGCCCAATGAAACCCTTTGGCCAGCCATTTAGAGATGGAGTGGGTTTTGGACTTATTTACAAGTTTGCCACTCCAATGAATTAAGGTATAAATATGACTTTATAGCCAAAATTCATTAAGGGTTTCTTTTAGGAAATTGGAGAGAACACAAAGCTCTCCTTTCTCTCTAAAGAGGCTGGCCCCCTTGGAGGGATTAGCTAGTAATCTTTCTCCTCCAAGGTCACTCATTTCTTCATCAATCTTACCTTGGTGTGGAGACTTAGAGGTTCTCAATTTTGGGAACTTGGAGAACCATTTCATCCATCCAAATCCATATATCTAAGATGCAAGGAATGAAGGCCCTCTCTTTGGGTGATTAGCCTTTGCTTATGCAAAGAGGAATCTACAAAGGTATAATTTCTCAACTCACTTTGATTTGAGTTGAGTCTTGGTTCACCAATCTACTAGGCTTTGAATTTCATGGTTAATGTTTTGTTTTTAAGTGCATGCAAGCATGATTCCGCCTTTAATTGTTAATTGCATGCTTATAGATGTTGCTTAAATGAACATGTTTTTCATAAATCTTCCTTCAACTTCTCCTAAGACAATTACATTAACAAAATCCCCTCCCAAAGCTCAAGGCTCAACTTAGGTATACAAGCTCTTTCATTAGTTTAGTTATAGACCAACCCATTAACTTGCCCGTAGTGAGCAAAGCGGTCATTCCTTGGCCTCCCAAGGCTTTTCCAGTCCTAGGGTGAAGGATTATTTTGTGAAAACAAGTTCATTTAAGCAACATCAATAAGCATGCAATTAACAATTAAAGGCGGAATCATGCTTGCATGCACTTAAAAACAAAACTTTAACCAAGAAATTCAAAGCCTAGTAGATTGGTGAACCAAAACTCAACTCAAAACAAAGTGAGTTGAAATTGTACCTTTGTAGATTCCTCTTTGCATAAGCAAAGGCTAATCACCCAAAGAGAGGGCCTTCATTCCTTGCATAATAAATCTATGGATTTGGATGGATGAATAGGTTTCTCCAAGTTCCCAAAATAGGGAACCTCTAAGTCTCTTCACCAAGGAGAGATTGGAGAAGAAATGAGTGACCTTGGAGTAGTGGGATTGCAAGATGCACCCCAAAGGTGGCCGGCCTCTTTAGAGAGAAATGGAGAGACATGTTCTCTCCAATTTTCTCCAAAAACAAACCCTTAATGAATTTTAGGCTATAAAGTCATATTTATACCTTTATTCATTTGAGTGGCAAACTTGTAAATAAGTCCAAGTTCACTACTCTTAGCATCATGGCCGGCCATTAGGATATTTTAGACTAATTGGGCCTTTGTGAATCATTATTCATTAAGTTGTCATACAACTTAAGTTAATGTGCTTGACGTTCGAAGCCCATTGGGCCTTAAGGTCCAAAACTATCCCGAGGTCTTTAACGAACTTATTCGTTTGATTAATTAACATATTAATTAATCCTGACCATAAATAAATGATTAAACCATTTAATCATTCTTACTCATCTCCATTGTTTCTTCAATCTCCACCTTACATGGTGTGCGATCCATTAGGTTCCTTTTAGCGAGGCAGTGGGCGATTAAAACCATTTTATATCGATTGTGAATTGAAACATACTTTCAATTCTCCCTTTAGTGATTACACACGTTTAGGGCTTCCACAAACCATGAGTGACACCTTGCAGCATATCATGGTTACCCAAGCTAATCAGAAGAGGTAGAGAAAACCTATTCAGTTTGGGATTACAAATGCAATACGGTCTTTCTCTAATACAATACTCTTGACCACATTGTTTGGTTTGATAGTTTATTTATTCATGTCTACTATCCAATGTGATTCATGTGCTTATATGATTACCTTGAATGTGATTTGGAACGCATTCCTAAATCTCATTCATACTCTGGCCAGAGATTCTAAATCATATCATAGAGTATTCTCCCTCAAACAGTTTGAAGGTTAGAGATCCCTTGTTGCGCATTCACTTGCCTCCATGACTAAGTGGCTTGACCCCAACGATGTCGTGGGCACCCCGAGGGGGTGACTTTGACATAATCAAAGATCAAGGACTTAACCACAAGACAACTGTGATGACTCAGGTCAAAGGACTACTTTGCATTATCCCAACCATGAGTTCTCATGTGATATGAGTATGAGAACTCTTCGTTGATCGCGTTCAGTGAACTCATTCTCTACTGAGCACCTACGTACTTGTCTTGATGTCACACACACCAATGACTCGAGACTAGTCACTCTCCCTGAGAAAAGACATAGCACATACCGATCTTGACGGACTGTCAATGCCCAATTGACAATCCTATGATCAGGAACTTTTAGGATGTGTCTACGAAAGAATGGTCTCATGAATCTAACTTCATTAGATTGCATTCTCCCAATCACATATTCCTTGGACTTTATCGTTTAAGCATATAACATTTATATGAGACGGCTCAAACAATAATCTTTGCCCTTTATATTAAACTAGATTAGTTTAACATGTGAAATGTCCGTAAAGTATCATCACATGATTGGTTTTAGGGCACATTTCCAACATAGGGATCCCCATCCCTCAGCCTAGAAAAGCTATTACTGCTGTTTCAGAGTCTTTCCCCTCTATTTATATTGAAGCTGCCATTGCTATTGGTACCTCTGGGGTGCTGGAGTAATGTCTCCCCCTCTAGCATTTATTCTAACCATGGCCTCCTTGCCCAAACTAGTTAAAGAGTTTGGGAAAATCGAGATAAATCTGAGGTCTCCAAAGCTTACCTCCACGCCTCAATATCTTCAAGATCGGTGAAGAGTCTTCAAAGAATGGATGCAGAAGGATTTCACGGCCTCCTTTAACCTCAAGGCACTTCAGGATGTTGAGAAAGTCCTCACTGAATTGTACAAGGCTCAACAGATATCAAAGGTTAAATATGAGTCATTTCTTTCTTTCTTCGAGAATTTGAGAGCTCTATGGGACCAACATCTTCGTGCATAAAGGTAAGCAAATAGAGTGAAGTGTTATAAGGAAAAGCACTCTATAACTTCCAGCTCCTTGTAGAAGTTAGTAGAAGAGGGCTCAGCCATGGACGATCGCATCGTGGTGGTTGCTGCTGAGATCCAAAAGTTGGAGGAGTAACTTTTTATGCTGAAGGCTGAGTAGATGACTTTCTCAAGCAAACTTTATTAGAAAATTAAGGAAGTGAAGAGAGTCAATCTTGAAGTGGAAGATTCTGAAGCTTAATTAGCCAACAGTAACATCTCCTTAAAGGAGCTGGGCAAAATCTTTACTATTATGCAGACCTATCATTCCAGCATAGCTGCCCTAGTTAGAGATGTAAACTTGGTAGGCTAGGATCTCTTGTAACCTTCTAAAGCCTTACCGAACTTACATTGATTTCTATAAGGAGTACAACATCTTGCCCAAAAGTTAATGCATAAGGGGTGGTCCTAGTTCCTGCCATCTTGGAGGTTCTATAAGCCCAAAGAGTATCTCTCAACTTCTCATGCCACCTTTCTGGGCTATCTACCACCATTATCTTAATGAAATTCACCAAGATATTATTGCTAGCTTGTGCTTGACCATTGGATTAGGGATAATAAGGGCTAGTTTGGACCAACTTTATCTTAAACTTGTCTGCAAACTTTTATACTTCTTTTGAGATAAATGATGGCCCTCTATCTGTAACAATTGTCTCGGGCACTCCATATCTATGTAGGATCTTGGTCTCAATGAACTTCTTCACAGCAACTGAATTGATGGTCTTTACAATTAAAGCTTCTACCTATTTAGTAAAGTGGTTAGTTGCCACAATTATGAAGGTGTGCCTCTTGCTAGAAGCCGTGTATATTTGCCCAATAAAGTCCATTGCCCACCCTCTAAAAGGCCATGGTTTCATTATCAGATTCAAAGGCACTGATGGTAAATACTGGAGGGTTCTATGTCTCTAACATTTTTCACACCGTCTAGCATAGGTCTTACAATCTTTTTCCATATCGGGCAAAAAGTAGCCATACCTTCTCAGTAACCACCTCATCTTTTTTCCAGCTTGATGTGCTCCACAGATTACTTCATGTATGATAGGAGCATATTTATGCGCCTTAGTTAGCTAGTTCTTATGCATTTCCATGGTGTTTTCTTAGTTAAAGTAGTCTTTTAAGCTAGTTTTATGTCTTTTCAGGTTTTAAGGGCAAATCATATAAAAAGATGCATTTTGGAGCCTTTTGGAGCAAAATGGAGCTTGGAATGAATGTCACCCCTCGGAGCAATGCCCTCAACTAATTGAGAATGGAGGTTGGGAAAGTGCAAACGCCATTGGTTTTCAAGATCAAAATCAACCCAGAAATGATCCATTTTCTAATACATACAATCCGGGATGAAGGGATCATCCAAATTTCAAATGGCGAGAACCCCAACAAGGCCAACAACAAAGTACATTTAGGCAACAACCCCCAGGTTTCTATCAAAGGCCGTTTGCACCAACTCAACCCCAAGCACAACCTGCCCAAAACAAATCAGGTTCTTCTATTGATAATGATCATATTTTTCAATTACTAACTTCCTAGTTCACAACCTGCACAACCTGCACAACCTGCACATTAAGCATATTTATACGCCTTAGTTAGCTAGTTCTTATGCATTTCCATGGTGTTTTCTTAGTTAAAGTAGTCTTTTAAGCTAGTTTTATGTGTTTTCAGGTTTTAAGGGCAAATCATATAAAAAGATGCATTTTGGAGCCTTTTAGAGCAAAATGGAGATTGGAATGAATGTCACATATTTGGAGCCAAGGTTTGGATGAATTTGAAGACTTGAAGATGATGATTCCTACTTGAACAAGGTTTCCTAGTTGAAGTAGGAAAGTGCTTACATGAAGAAGGATTCCTAATCGACGAAAGATTCCTAGTTGAAGATGGATTCCTAGGAGAATGAAAATTCCTACTCAAACAAGGTTTCCTACTTGAAGTAGGAAAGTTAAACCTAATTGGCCTTGAGTTTCAGCAACAAATAAGTATTCCAAGTCAAAGAAGGAAAAGGAATCCAAAAAGAAGAAGGATTGATCAAGACAAGTTTCCCTATTCCTAATGTGCAAAGGTTTCAGCTACAAAGAGGAGTCCTAAACACTTTAGGACACCTTAGCCTTATCTTAGAGGAGTGCCACATCAATTTCAGCAAGGATATCTATTTTCCTGGCCTTGCAAGGCTTTCTAGAAGCCTTATCCATTGTTTCCCTTTGTTGCTGCAACTATTTGACCTTTTCCCCTTTTAATTCTGATTTCTAAGCCTTTTTCCTTGTTGATTTGGGTTATCCAAGTCCATATATGATTACCCTAGGGTTTTAGGTGCCTATATATACTCATATCTCAGCCCTAGCCGAATTACCACCTCTCATACACATCATTCACGCCAGAAACATACACCCACTCTTTGTCGTGGCCTTCCACCACCATTCTCTCTAATTCCAGCCAAAAATCATCCCTTGGCGCACCAACCATCAACCCTAACCACTACCACACTCTCCCTCATCCATTCTACACCATTTAATAACCCAAAACCTGTCCACAAACTCTATGCCGCAGCAAGGAGGAAGGAGGAACTTCGTGGATGCACTTGCTGTCCAAGTTGGAGTATCTAGGTGTTTTCTTTCCTTGGATTTCAATGTTTAAACTTATTTATCTTTGCTTTGTGCGTATGAGGAACTAAACCCCCCTTGCCTAGGGGGGATTCGAAACCATGTTTATGCTTGCTATATGATTTGATTACTTCTAATTGCGTTTCATAAGTTGTGAATTCAATTTACTTATCTATATGAATTAAAACTGATTTGTGTGTGTTGGTTGAGAGTGCACGCTTAATTTTCATGCATAAGTTTGATGCTAGGATATAAGGGAATTTCACCTAATCGTTACGAACTTATATTCAAAAGTAGTAAAGGTTGTTGATCACAATCGTGTTAAGTAAATTCTTGGCATAAGTTTCATGCAATTCATAGTAACGAGTGCCTCGCCAATGCTTATGATTTTCATAGAACTTAATGATCTTTGCTTGTATCTTTGTTATGCAATTCATGAAGGGAACTTGTGAGGAATGCTTTGGGTTGTCGTATGCAATTCATCCAATTCGATAACTTTAGGAAAATCTGAGGGTTAATTAGTGCAATTCACGGTTAATCTGGGGCGTTGGGAATTCATGGTTTATTGAAAAGCAATTGGAAATCATTTTGTATGCAAGTGTGACATGTGTAGAGAAGAACCCCTTAGCTAGCTTTTTATCCATTCACTTTTATCAAATTCGTTTTAAAATCTGTTCAAGTTACAAAGTTTTTGTTTTGTTTTTAATTTCGTCAAAACCAATTCCCCCTTTATTTTGTTGAGTCATCTTAGTTAGAAATCAATTTAGTTTGTGTTTTTAAGTGTCTTGAGTCAAGTTATAACCTATTTTCGTCCAAATTGTGTTTTGTATTCAAAACTGCCCAGAAAGTGTTTTTAAGGCAGTTTTGACTGTTTCTGGGCTGTTTTGAGTCTTTTGGTTTGTTTTAATGTTTTAGACTTTAGTTTTGCATTCTTTAAGTCTAGTTTAGTGTTTTAAACTTTGTTTTTACGTTTTGAGTCAGTTTTCAAGTGATTTAGCAATCCCTCCAAATCCCCGGCCTAGAACGATCCCTACTTACATACTTTGCTACAATTGATAAAAAGAGGGTCTAATTTGTGTGCTTATATAATTCGCATCAATGTACTTCAGCCATCACCCTCATTAACTCTTCCATGCCTAAGCTGTTGGAAATGTGCCCTAAAACCAATCATGTGATGATACTTTACGGACATTTCACATGTTAAACTAATCTAGTTTAAATATAAAGGGCAAAGATTATTGTTTGAGCCGTCTCATATAAATGTTATATGCTTAAACGATAAGTCCAAGGAATATGTGATTGGAAGAATACGATCTAAAGAAGTTAGATTCATGAGACCATTCTTTCGTAGACACATCCTAAACGTTCCTGATCATAGGATTGCCAATTGGGCATTGACAGTCCGTTAAGATCAGTACGTCCTGTGTCTTCTCTCAGGGAGAGTGACTAGTCTCGAGTCATTGGTGTGTGTGACATCAAGACAAGTACGTAGGTGCTCAATAAAGAATGAGTTCACTGAACACGATCAACGAAAAGTTCTCATATTCATGTCACATGAGAACTCATGGTTGGGATAATGCAAAGTAGTCCTTTGACTTGAGGCATCACAGTTGTCTTGTGGTTAAGTCATTGATCTTTGATTATGTCAAAGTCACCCCATCGGGGTGTCCACGGCATCGTTGGGGTTAAGCCACTTAGCCATGGAGACAAGTGAATGCGCAACAAGGGATCTCTAACCTTCAAACCGTTTGAGGGAGAATACTCTATGATATGATTTAGAATCTCTGACGCCAGAGTATGAATGAGATTTAGGAAGTCGTTCCAAATCACATTCAAGGTAATCATATAAGCACACGAATCACATTGGATAGTAGACATGAATAAATAAACTATCAAACCAAACAATGTGGTCAAGAGTATTGTATTAGAGAAAGACCGTATTCCATTTGTAGTCCTAAACTGAATATGTTCTCCACCTCTTCTGATTAGCTTGGGTAACCATGATATGCTGCTAGGTGTCACTCATGGTTTGTGGAAGCCCTAAACGTGTATAATCACTAAAGGGAGAATTGAAAGTAAGTTTCAATTCACAATCGATGTGAAATGGTTTTAATCGCCCACTGCCTTGCTAAAAGGAACCTAATGGATCGTACACCGTGTAAGGTGGAGATTGAAGAAACAATCGAAATGAGTAAGAATAATTAAATGGTTTAATTATTTATGGCAAGGATTAATTAATATGTTAATTAATTAAACGAATAAGTTCGTTAAAGACCTCGGGATAGTTTTGGACCTTAAGGCCCAATGGGCTTCGAACGTCAAGCCCATTGACTTAAGTTGTATGACAACTTAATGAATAATGATTCACAAAGGCCCAATTAGCCCAATAATATCCCAATGGCCGGCCATTTAGTTTTGGAGTGGGTTTTGGACTTATTTACAAGTTTGCCACTCCAATGAATTAAGGTATAAATATGACTTTATTGCCAAAATTCAAAAAGGGTTTTTCTTTTGGAGAAAATTGGTGAGAACTTGTCTCTCCTTTTCTCTCTAAAGAGGCCGGCCCCTTGGAGGGTGTATCTAGCCATACTAACTACTCCAAGGTCACTCATTTCTTCTCCAATCTAACCTTGGTGAAGATACTTAGAGGTTCTCAATTTTGGGAACTTGGAGAAACCTTTTCATCCATCCAAATCCATAGATTTTAGATGCAAGGAATGAAGGCCCTCTCTTTGGGTGATTAGCCTTTGCTTATGCAAAGAGGAATCTACAAAGGTATGATTTCAACTCACTTTGTTTTGAGTTGAGTTTTGGTTCACCAATCTACTAGGCTTTGAATTTCATGGGTAATGTTTTGTTTTTGAGTGCATGCAAGCATGATTCCGCCTGTAATTGTTAATTGCATGCTATATGATGTTGCTCAAATGAACATGTTTTCACAAAATCTTACTTCAAGTGGTATCAGAGCCTAGGTCTAGTAGTTGGTGAATCCTTTTGGGTTTTGTAGTTCATAGTTTATGATTTAAAAGTTGTAATATGTTACAAGCTTTATTCTTGTTTCTTTGAATGTAAATTTTGTTAGAAAATTTGCCATCTCAAATGTTGTAGATGTAGTTCATATGAGCATGAATATTGGAGCTAAAATTTGGTGCCATGATTTTGGGGATTTTCGGCCAAATACATAGGGTGAAATTTTGGGTTCTTGTTTGACTTGTTAAAAGTGTTTTAAAGTGACTTTTGGAACCCCTATGTACCCTAGTTTGGTTATATGTTATTTCCCTAAAGTTTGAATGGTTTTGGAATGTTTTTGGGTGAAAAATGTTCATGGAAATTTTTTGAGTTTTTCATGAATGTTCTTCATTGTTCTTGACATTTTAGCCAAGAACAAAAAGTTTTGTGTTTTGATTCAAAGTTTTGATTTATTTCATAAAGTTTATGTTTTATGATTTTCAAATGTTTAAATGTTTTAGATATTTGTTTAAATGGTGTAAGAGATATTGGTGGGTGTGTAAGGATTAATTTCCTTTTACACACACCACTTGCACCACTTGATTGCTTTATGTCAAAACTCACAAATCAACACACACATCACTCCATTTCTTCTTCCAAAACCGGCCACCCCCTAGTGGGGGTACTTTTGGGGCCTTTTATGCAATTACATAAAGTTTTGATACTTTTGTGTATTTGCACTTTGGCCCAAAAGTTTACGTTTTTATGTTTAGGTCCAAAAACGCTAAAGGACAAATTGTTTTGCTCCTTTAATGAAGTTTTTACATTGTTTAAATTTTGGGTTCTAGTGTAATTACATGAAGTAGTGGACTTTTGTGTTCTTACAAAGTGACCCCAAAAGTTTATGTTTTTGCAATATTGCCCAAAGGTTGTGGTAATTGCATTTTGGCCCAAATTAGGTAGAGAACGAAATTGTTTTGTCTCTTTAAATGAGAATTGGATTTTCATTTCATTTAGCTCCATTTAAATCAATTTTATGGATACAAAAACCAAATGAAAATGTTGCATTCAATTTAATTAGTTAAAGTGTTAATTAATTAAAGGATGATTATGAACCTAAGCCTAATATAATTGAGCTATGTGAAAGGCCGTTTGAAATTTGTTTGAACCATGGGAATGTGTAGATTAGATTTTGGTTGTAATTTGATTTGATCAAATGTTGTAAAAGGGCATAAGCCCTTCTTTACTTTAAGGTAATTTGTTTTATGCAAATGTTGTAATGAGCATAAGCTCACCTTGACTTTGAAGTATTTCTTTCTTGCTTTATTTGATATGCATGAAAATGAAGTAGTTGGGTCCAACGCCCCTAAGACAACACGCCTTAATATGATTAAACGCCTAACTAAAATCAATCTCCATCCCTAGACCGAGATTCAACACAAGGCTCGTGTTGAATCTAAACAAAGGTTCATAGTCATCCTAAGGCCCTAAGGCAACTATATAGTCCATCAATGAATGCAAACCTTATGTTAGTAGTATCATATACTCTTGCTTTAAAAACCGTTTTATAAGCATAGTGGGAGTATTATATACAACTAAAACAATCAAATGGACCAATAGTTGTAATAGGACCAAAATTGTTTAAATATAGATTAAAATGAATGTTTATATGTGATGAGACCTAAAACCCTCAACCAAACCATTATTAAGTTGATAAGCGTGAGAGTGCTTTGAACACTTTTTCGTGGCCTTCCACCATGGTAGCTCCAATCGTTTATGACTTGTACACCGCATTCACCCTATCATGGGGGAGTGCAAAGTGCATGCTTATACTCAAGAGGAGTCTATATACATACTTGATGAGGTGAGTGTAGGCAACGAGGATGGCCAATATCATATCATTGTGAGGCTATTCTTGAACCCCTTCATGAACTAAGCATGGTGGGAATAACTTAACTAAGTGCAATGGAGCCAATATCATATCATTGTGAGGTTACATTCTCTAGAGGCCAAATAAGATGGGTACTTGCAAGAGATGCAAATGAGTAAGTGTACTCTCTCATTATTATTAATGCTAGCCAATATCATATCATTGTGAGGTGGGCTTGGTAGTAGTGAGTCTCCCATACCCTACTAAGAGTTTCATCCAAAACTCTCGAATTCCAATGAGGGATATGGAATTTGCCAAAAATAGTGGGTGGTGCTATTTGATTTAAAGACCCGAATCAAATGGCTTAAAAGCAATCAATTTATATTCGTTATGTATTTGTTTACCAATATATTTGCAAACGCTATCCAACACTTGACAAATAAAAGCCGAAAGCTTTAGTTTCCGGACTTGGTACTACAAAACCATAGATTGTCTTTAATGGCTTGTAAATGTACCTAAGTAGTCGCATCCTCACAATCTTCCTATTGATAATGTATCAGTAGAAGAATATGTTAGAAAATGTCTATCATAAAGAGGACAACACCTTTATGTGCCATGATTCTTCACTTACAAATTGTTGTATGAAGAAATAAGAGTTGCTTTGAACAACCCTTAATCAATGCAAACATTAGTGCTTGTTTCTTTGTTACATGAACAAGGAACTTTAGAAGTAAGCACAAGGGCATGGACACTTTATGTGCCATGATTCTTCACTTACAAATTGTTGTATGAAGAAATGAGTGTTGCCTTGAACAACTCTTGAAAGTTTGTAATTATGTTTAGAACATAATGGTTGGTTGACAAAAATAGTCCATCAACATGGACTTATGATGATTTTGAATTATTGAGTGTTGAAGTGATAAACCACTTAACGAGACGGAAACTAGGCAAGGACTTCACCTTTGTTTCCCTATCCTTATAGTTCACTAAGTTTATTGTAAACTATGTAGTGAACAATAAACAACATGCTCTCCAAAATGTTTGATGTGTATAATACAATTGAAATAAGTTTCAAGAGAGATAGTGGGAGTTTAGGGACCATGACTAATGTAGTCAAAGGTGAAAGTCAAATGAAGAAGATAAGAATTAACTCCAAGGGAACAAACTTTCTTTATGAAAGGATGGACATTGGAAGGGGTATTTGCAAGAAATGTCTTGCAAGTGTCAAGAACACACCTTTCGAAGGTGTTGTAAATTGTTCTTGAAAAGTTCAAAACAGTTGGTTCTTCTACTTGAATGCTTGATTCCGTATTAGTAACTATGTTTTACAATCGTTGTAAAAGTGTGACTAATAAGAAGTAGAAGATATATGAGAGAAAGAAAAGGTGCTTCACATTCGGAACGTGAATAAAATATAGATCTCTGCGAAAGCAGATAGTACTTACTTCCTCATATGAACTACCAAAGAAATTGGAAAAACCAAAGATTGTCTTTACATTCCAATTTTAAGGAACTTAATTCCGTCACTATAGTAGAGATGGATAAATGCTTTGTTTGACAAAACATTGTTCTTTATTAATCAATGATTGGATTATAGTAATCTAATTGATTGTCTCTATAGTAGAGATGATATGGTAGTGTTAACTGTTTAGAATACAATGATGCTTAAAACCCAAAAGGTTGCAAGGTAGTGACTAATCCCAACTAAGTTGTGATACCTCTAAAAACATAAGTTACGAGTTGGTGAAAGATGGATGCTTTGGATCGTTAGATCCGGATCCAATACCTTCTTGTTAAAATTGTATAGAGGCGAAATGTTCGAATCTTTATTCTTTTGGAAAGAAGAAAGAATCACAAAGTTGTTGAGGTTAATTCACTTAGATGTTAGTGGCACTTGTCCACAACATAATCATATTCATGTTATATGACATTCACCGAAGATCACTCTCGGTTGGACTATAGTTTATTTTGAATAAACACAAGTCCGAATACTTTGCAAAAGGTTTCAAAGAATTCAAGAAATGTAAGTTGATGAGTAAGACGTCTAAAGTATTTACCTCCTTAGATTTGATCCAAGGAAAAGTAACACTTTAGATGAGTTTCCTTGAAAGATATCAAGGAAAGAAGCATCATAAGATAATGAATTTCTCCATTAGGAGAAGAACGAACTTGAATAAGATTTAGTTCGGTGGATGTTATCTTTTACCCATATATAGGATATATACTTCTAAAACAATATGATTGTAAATTAGAAGATCTTTCCAAAAAATTTCATGACTCCATAAGATGTAGTTGGAAAGAAAGACAAATCTTAAGCATGTTAAGATTTGGGGTTGTGTGCTAATAAGCAATATTTGTTGGATAACAATCTTGTGGGATATCCTTAAATTAACTTTTGGATATTGATTCTATAAACCAACTAACAAATGTTGTTTTGTTGGGTAGTTCATTGTAATCCTACAATATGATTTGCCTAAGAGCAAATGAATGAGAGATAGAACTCAAAGAATGGGTTCTTTGAGAGACAAGATAATAATCAACAAATATAACAACCTAGTTCCTATACCAAAAGCTCCAAGGTAGTCGAGAAGGATTTATAAACCGTCTCAGTTGAATGGTTTGAACTTTATGACTATGTCATAGAGTTGCACCTCTTAATTCGAAAGAAATAAGAATGAAAATCCTTATGACTACATTGAGTGTGTATATGATATATACTCAAGGAAATGGTAAAGTACCATTTGACCCGAAATAATGAAACCTTCATAAGCTAATTGGTAGCTTAAGGTGACTATAATCAAAGAGAATGGTTGACTTTGAAGAAACCATCTTTGAGATAGTCTTGGTTTCAATTAATTCAAAGATTGCTAGCTACAACTAAATGGAGATTCAATGTTTGGACATAATATGGGTTTCCGAAACCATTATTAAGATAGTCTTGATAGTATATGTCTAAAAATATGAAGCACAAGACATGTAAGTTGTAGAGATCCATCCATCATGGATCTTAGTAAGCTAGTGGGAGCTATATGCATCTTATGAGAGAAAGATCAAATCGTTTGATTTCTCATAAAAATGTAAATGAATCTTTTATTTACTAGGTTTACAAAAGATTAGTGGGAGTTAATCATGTTCCTAAAATTTAAATATATATGATATATTAATTTTGGAAATGAAAAGAATACTTCTTCGTTAAAGTTATGACTTTAAAACATTATATGAAGATAGAATGTATATGGGAGTTAATCATGTTCCTAAAATATAAATATATATATGATATATTAATTTTGGAAATGAAAAGAATACTTCTTCATTAAAGTTATGACTTTAAGCATTCTATAACGATAGAATGTATATAGGAGACATAGTCTATAAACATGGGATGGAAATCTATAATGATAGATTTTAGGATATAATTGGATTATATCAAGCCCTAAATAATAGACAAGAGATGCTAGGAAGTTTCTCATATGATGATAAACTTCAATCAAATGGACAACTCTAGTAAGACTAAGAAGTTGCTCTTCTCAAAAAGAACGTACTCTTTGACTCCCAAAGAAATAATGCGTAAATAGAATCCTTTATGCATACGCAGAAAGGTGATTTATGTATTTCATATTGTATGAAAAACATTGATATGAGTTGTACCTAGAACAGGTACAAGATGATGTCAGTGCAAGCCCAGGATCAGAACCATGGCAACTGTCAAGTGAATCCTTAAGTATTTAAGAAATACTAAAGGATAAATTCCTCAAAGATCGAGGAAGAATTAGAGTAACGTAATGGAAGCGTAAATGTATTAGATTGTGAATCTAATCCATCATTAGATGTTTCTTCATTATGAATGAAGAGATAAACATATATCTCTTTATTATGACTAAAGAGATATTTGGATGGAAACATTAAAGTAATGACTTTAGTGTGTTCCATTATGAATGCAAAATATATTGCCATATAGAAGTTTACAACAATGTTGTTTGGATGGGAAAGTTCATTTATGAACTCTCTATTCGGTTCCAACCAGAAAGTGTATGACACTAATGGGGCGATAGCTCAAGCCAGGGAATCAAGGTCTCATCAAGGTCCGAACTCAAATGAGAGACTGAACCACATGATTGAGAATCATGTATAATGGTGACGTCGTTATTCTCAAGGTTGCTTATATGGATAACATACAGATATCCATGGTCTAGGCCTACTACTCAGCCATTTATGAAATGACTACAGAAGAGGTATCATCACTGATGAACAAGCTGATTGGCTCTAGTGCAAGTGGGAGATTGTTGGAAATGTGCCCTAAAACCAATCATGTGATGATACTTTACGGACATTTCACATGTTAAACTAATCTAGTTTAAATATAAAGGGCAAAGATTATTGTTTGAGCCGTCTCATATAAATGTTATATGCTTAAACGATAAGTCCAAGGAATATGTGATTGGAAGAATACGATCTAAAGAAGTTAGATTCATGAGACCATTCTTTCGTAGACACATCCTAAACGTTCCTAATCATAGGATTACCAATTGGGCATTGATAGTCCGTTAAGATCAGTACGTCCTGTGTTTTCTCTCAGGGAAAGTGACTAGTCTCGAGTCATTGGTGTGTGTGACATCAAGACAAGTACGTAGGTGCTCAATAAAGAATGAGTTCACTGAACACGATCAACGAAGAGTTCTCATATTCATGTCACATGAGAACTCATGGTTGGGATAATGCAAAGTAGTCATTTGACTTGAGGCATCACAGTTGTCTTATGGTTAAGTCCTTGATCTTTGATTATGTCAAAGTCACCCCATCGGGGTGTCCACGGCATCGTTGGGGTTAAGCCACTTAGCCATGGAGACAAGTGAATGCGCAACAAGGGATCTCTAACCTTCAAACCGTTTGAGGGAGAATACTCCATGATATGATTTAGAATCTCTGGCGCCAGAGTATGAATGAGATTTAGGAAGTCGTTCCAAATCACATTCAAGGTAATCATATAAGCACACGAATCACATTGGATAGTAGACATGAATAAATAAACTATCAAACCAAACAATGTGGTCAAGAGTATTGTATTAGAGAAAGACCGTATTGCATTTGTAGTCCTAAACTGAATAGGTTCTCCACCTCTTCTGATTAGCTTGGGTAACCATGATATGCTGCTAGGTGTCACTCATGGTTTGTGGAAGCCCTATACGTGTATAATCACTAAAGGGAGAATTGAAAGTAAGTTTCAATTCACAATCGATGTGAAATGGTTTTAATCGCCCACTGCCTCGCTAAAAGGAACCTAATGGATCGTACACCGTGTAAGGTGGAGATTGAAGAAACAATCGAAATGAGTAAGAATAATTAAATGGTTTAATTATTTATGGCAAGGATTAATTAATATGTTAATTAATCAAACGAATAAGTTCGTTAAAGACCTCGGGATAGTTTTGGACCTTAAGGCCCAATGGGCTTCGAACGTCAAGCCCATTGACTTAAGTTGTATGACAACTTAATGAATAATGATTCACAAAGGCCCAATTAGCCCAATAATATCCCAATGGCCGGCCATTTAGTTTTGGAGTGGGTTTTGGACTTATTTACAAGTTTGCCACTCTAATGAATTAAGGTATAAATATGACTTTATAGCCAAAATTCAAAAAGGGTTTTTCTTTTGGAGAAAATTGGTGAGAACTTGTCTCTCCTTTTCTCTCTAAAGAGGCCGGCCCTTTGGAGGGTGTATCTAGCCATACTAACTACTCCAAGGTCACTCATTTCTTCTCCAATCTAACCTTGGTGAAGATACTTAGAGGTTCTCAATTTTGGGAACTTGGAGAAACCTTTTCATCCATCCAAATCCATAGATTTTAGATGCAAGGAATGAAGGCCCTCTCTTTGGGTGATTAGCCTTTACTTATGCAAAGAGGAATCTACAAATGTATGGTTTCAACTCACTTTGTTTTGAGTTGAGTTTTGGTTCACAAATCTACTAGGCTTTGAATTTCATGGGTAATGTTTTGTTTTTGAGTGCATGCAAGCATGATTCCGCCTTTCATTGTTAATTGCATGCTATATGATGTTGCTCAAATGAACATGTTTTCACAAAATCTTACTTCATAAGCATTTCAATAAGAGCCCGTCTAGAGTCTTTCTTAGTAAGGTCTTATCGTACATAGAAAACTTAGTTTCTTGGTGCCTAATCTTCTTACTCATAGGGGAAGAATAGTCTTTTAAGTATTGAATGATGGAGGTTCTCTAGTCCTCTATCATAGGTTCTTTGGTCATTATATCCAGGCTGAACCCTCTCTCAAATATAGAAGCGAGATTTCTTCTTTGTACTTCTACATTCACATGTGCCATCTCATTGGCCATCTGTGCT